>NC_051156.1:171486900-171515929 GCF_013339745.2 Dermacentor silvarum | reverse complement strand
TTATGAATATTATTCTGCGAATGAGAGTTATATGTGCAGTATTCACTCATAAGTGTGTTCGTTACTGCAAACACGTGCGCTTATTCCGGTCGGGAGTTCTCACTTTTTCAATTAGTGCATTCAGAATATTTGTTATTTTTTCCCTTACACATATATCAAGAATATGTAAGTCTATGTACCCTTTGATTTAAGTGCCTAGAAATACATTCGCCATTCTTCGCGCCACGCAGTTAATAAACCTGGTTTATCTCACTCTGATATTGTTTTCTGCGATCATGTCCCTGATCAATATCCACCAACAAGAAGCGCGCGTAAAATGATACGATATCAATAGAGAGTTTTAGAATAGGGGCCCCAAACGTTTTGGGGCCCCAAGGAAATATCATCGGCACCACTGCACATGCGCGAGACGCTGACTGTGTTTGGGTTTTGCGTTGGGCACGCTATTTCAACGATTTAGCGGGAGCCCCAAAAGCAGCCCCAAAAGCTTTGCGTCAACAAACATGGTGGCACCCATCGAAGCGACGGCTCTCCGAGTATCAAACTTGTCTTGATTCGTGGTAACGCGTGAGGTTCGTAAGCTTGGAGAAGTGACTGCGGTTATCGCTTTCTCTCAACTAACGTGTGTAATGAAGATTGATTCATTAGACGCCGCTGATTCCGAATTCAATTGTCGATTTCATGGCCCATAGGCCTAACGTGCATTAGCTTGGCTGGTGAAGGTACGTCAAGTTGGTTACTCAAAATTAGACGCAACAAATCACTTGCTGCTAATAGAATAACCTATCAATTGTAATTGAAAGTTTGAAAGTTTACTTGACATAAGTAAACCATACAATTAGAAAGTACACACTTTTGGGACCCAACAAATTTGTTAAAGGGTCCCTTAAACGCAAAATCACGAAAGTAAAAATTACTCTGCCTATCATAAAATGGTATAGTTTATTTTAATATTTATAATCGTTTTTCTTTGACATCATAGTGGCGCTGCAAGCGCAAGACGCTATTCGCAAACGCGAAGCCCTATGCTATAGTGCCTAGACTATACTTACATTCTAGGCACTATACCTATGCTAAAGCTCTTCACTCTTGCATGCCCCAACGCTGACAACCGCAAAGCTCTTTGGGGCCCCAATCTTTTGGTGCCCCTATTCTAAAACTCTCTAACAATAAAATGTTCTTACGTAGCTTCATGTTGCAGAGATACCAGTTACATTTTGAAGACAGTGGTAAAAATTTGCCGCGTATCTGCGTGCTTCGCTGCAAATGTCGTCGAAAGACGATAGTCTTCTGCCGGCCGTACTACATGAGTGCTAGTCTGATCCGCGGCCACCCGTGATGCTGTTCTCGTACCATTTCCGTCCTGGCATGAAGGTTTGTTTGAACAGATTTCATTTCACCGCATTATTTCATCAAGCGGCCATTTATGTTTTGCCCTGCCTCAGACAGCGCTTCCTTTATGTTGAATCGGCCGCATCTGGCTGGCATTGATAAAATTGAGGAGGCGCTGCGTGAGACATGGACGCCATCTGGCAATACATCGGGAAACATGAGCTTGTGCAGAGGGTTTCCTTCCTCCATGGCAGAGGGCGCTCGTCGGCGCGCAGTCGTGGAACGTCGTTCGTCGGCGCGCATAGCATGGTATTTTCAGCGCAGCTTAAGAAACTAGGGTCTTTAGAGTTACGTATCTATGTATTTTCTATTAAAGGAACACACCTCCTAATACTTACCTAGTGATGTTGCGCCTCAGATATGCGTAATATTTACTTTGTGATCGATAACGTTCACAAGTATGAACAGCCGTACCAGTTTAAGTAGTGTGGGCGGTAAGCAAGTGGTCCAACTTTGGCCGGGTGGCTGAATCGGGTGACAGACAGACAGACAGACAGACCAAATTTTCAGCGTTTAAGTTCCCCAAGAAAGACTATCGTCTTTAAAACAGCAGTTCACTTGGCTAAAACTACATTTGGTACCGGCCGTCAAGAGTCATGGGCGCACCAAAGCAACTAATGCATTAAAAAAAATGTACTGCACAGACGTTCTGCGAGAAAAACTGGGCGTCCGCCAGCGTCCGCGTGGCGAACGCGCGCTCGCTAGCAGACGATGCACTTGACAAGGACAGCAAAATTGAAGACGTCGCGTTGTATAATCCATGCCTCAAATATATATGTTTGGCAAAATGGTGTAAACATAATTGTGCAGTTGAAATAAAGCACTATTTTAAGAGCTTACTATGCGCAATCGGCTTCGGCGCACGCAGCGAAAGTACGTTGAATAGTCGTGGAACGTCGTTCGTCGGCGCGCATAGCATGGTATTTTCAGCGCAGCTTAAGAAACTAGGGTCTTTAGAGTTACGTATCTATGTATTTTCTATTAAAGGTACACACCTCCTAATACTTACCTAGTGATGTTGCGCCTCAGATATGCGTAATATTTACTTTGTGATCGATAACGTTCACAAGTATGAACAGCCGTACCAGTTTAAGTAGTGTGGGCGGTAAGCAAGTGGTCTAACTTTGGCCGGGTGGCTGAATCGGGTGACAGACAGACAGACAGACAGACCAAATTTTCAGCGTTTAAGTTCCCCAAGAAAGACTATCGTCTTTAAAACAGCAATTCACTTGGCTAAAACTACATTTGGTACCGGCCGTCAAGAGTCATGGGCGCACCAAAGCAACTAATGCATTAAAAAAAATGTACTGCACAGACGTTCTGCGAGAAAAACTGGGCGTCCGCCAGCGTCCGCGTGGCGAACGCGCGCTCGCTAGCAGACGATGCACTTGACAAGGACAGCAAAATTGAAGACGTCGCGTTGTATAATCCATGCCTCAAATATATATGTTTGGCAAAATGGTGTAAACATAATTGTGCAGTTGAAATAAAGCACTATTTTAAGAGCTTACTATGCGCAATCGGCTTCGGCGCACGCAGCGAAAGTACGTTGAATATGCCGCGGAGCGCCCCCCCCCCCCCCCCCCTAATACAGTTCGCTCGCAGTGCCCTCGCACAATTTTTCTACACGCTGTGCCTCAGCGGGAGAGCGCCGTTTGGCCTACTCAACCGTTGTCTAGTACACTCTAGGCACTACTGTGGTGGCTAGATGGGTAGGTGTGCCGACCTAGAGTAGTTCACCACTTCTCCGCATCATGACGCAGAAGTGGCGCTGCGGATAGTATAATGGTTCAGCTGCGCGCAACGTCGGCTGCGCTGTGTAGACGAGCAGCGTATCGCTGCCTCTGCTCTAGCTTTGAAGTACACACTATATAATGCCGTTTTGGGAAGTGTAAGCAAAGCCAAAATGCGTAATTTGTTACTGTTGTCTAGCCAGAAAACACGAAATGCTAAAGTCAATTTTCTAGCTTGGTGACTGGTGACATTTAATGGTATAAATGGGGCGCTCCCGCCCATGGCATTAAAGACGTAGATGGATTTTTTCTATGCATAAAACAATACTGCAATGGTTTTATACGGTATATGGAAACACGTTTACGCGATATTTATCGAGTTTTAAAGTTTAAATTTTGAGAAATCCAGCTATTGTGTTTTATTGCTAGGCATGGCAGCATTTATGCATGGCTTTACTGCATTGGTATGGCAGCATTCTGTCTACTTCCACAAGGAGGGAGCTGGCTTCTTATGCAGATTTAATCAGCAGTCGTTACACCACCGTAGCCTGGACAGAAACATTTGCTCGCACATATAATCACACGCTCCCAGGACGATGACTTTGGTGAGCGTGATGCTGTTTCCGTTTTTCACACAAACGGAAAACGCGGCAGTTGTTGTACCTTCCTATGAATGCCGGGTCCAGCGGCCGTGAGACAGAACACATGAGTCGACGATCTCAGCAAGCGTAGGTGTAGAAAACTGAAAGTTGTCGTCGCCATTTGCACAGGTTTCATTAACATCTCGTTCCTGGGATCTTACCGCATTTTCAGTACAGCTTGCTGTCTTAATCACCTGTTGTGATCGCGGTCCCAAACAATTCTTCGTTTTCCTTTTTTTGGAGGTCATCACTTTTGAGAGGTAGGTGGGAGCACCTGGCAGAATTGATGGCACTGCATAGTTGGTAAGCCGTGGACGTCACCTTGGAATCAGGTCAACCTCTGCGTTGACCACATGGGTGAAATCGCGCTGAATGAAATGTTCTTGAAAGTGTCGCTCGCACACAATTGGTGTCGGCTGCAGTTGCTTGTCCGCTCGATGAAGGGCCAGTTCCCATTTCCTAAAAAAGATCAGGGTTTTTTGTCACCGAAAACAAGGCTATTTTAGGCCTCTTTCTCGGACATTTAGAAACCCACTTGCAGTTCGGAACGAAGCAGTAAGTGTCCTTGATGACCTTCGGTGCAGCAATACCGCCTCTAAATTTTCCGACCAGGAACATTCCACATCTCTTAGGAACTTTCAAACAGTAAAAGAGACCCGGAGCTCTTCACCTTTCAAACAGACACGAACAGACGACATACAGCTATTCCAATACGCGCTTTATTCCATCTACCACCTGTAGCAGACGACGGTGCACTGCGGAGCCGTTACACTGACCGCAGCGCTAATTTTGCGTCATGATGCGGAGAAGCGGTGAACTACGCTCCAGACGCGCCATTCGGCACACATTTACCTATGCTTTTCTACTTATGCTTTCGTCATACGCTTCCCCTCCGCTTTCCGCCTCATGGTTTCGCTGCACCTTCCTCCTCCGTTTTCCTCCTCGCGCTCACTTCGCTATCGCCGTCTTTCATCCACCGCTGCGCTCCGCCTTAGCTCTTTCATCTTTCGCGGTGCTCTTTCCGTCGCGTTGAGTAGTGCGTATGGAATAGCGTGTTATTCGAGACACGACGAAGGTTTGGACAAGCCGAAGCGTGTCCGCCTCCCCCATGCCTCTTGT
Source organism: Dermacentor silvarum (assembly GCF_013339745.2). Lineage (NCBI taxonomy): Eukaryota > Metazoa > Arthropoda > Arachnida > Ixodida > Ixodidae > Dermacentor > Dermacentor silvarum. The sequence goes on along the minus strand of NC_051156.1, from coordinate 171,511,044 downwards.
CTTGGTTATTCGCCGGATCATGTGGGTAACTTGGGTTGTTGTATTCTTAAGGTTGGGAATTAATATTGTGTTGTAGTGATCCGACAGGTCAAGCTGCAACAAAGCGACAGCCACGATTACAGAACATGCATTTATTCGAACCATATGATTGTGTTCGAGCGTCGTCTCCGTTCACAGCTGGCGCGTTCGCACGCGTTCGTGCCAATGCTCTACGAGGTGAAGAGGTTTTGCGCGCGATGCTTGGGAGGGAGAAAAAAAATGAGAGCGAGAGAGAGAGAGAGACGCATTCACGGAGCGGGTCTGCTGGAACGCATTGTCGGCATTGCAACGCGGTGGAACGCGGTGACGGCATTGGAACGTTGTGTCGGTGTTGCAAGCTGCGCTAAGCAACGTGCAGTGACGGCCGTAAGTCCGAGACGTGCGAAAAGACATTATCATCACCATCGTGAGTAATAAGATTAAAAGTACGTGCGCACTTCCGGAAAATGGTGGGCTACGATCGCCCAGCTTCGCTGTTTCAAGCCTTCCGCGGCCGAGTGCAAGGTTAAGCGTTTTTTTTTCTTTGTAGAGTTGTATCGGCTTTGTGTTTGTAATTGCCAAGCCGGTAAACATCTTCTAAACATTTGTGCAGTAATCATCGACGATGACCGTCAACGTCAGCGAATAGCTGACTGCTTCTATAAACCGATTAAATTTATTAGTGGAATGTTAGACTTGACGGGTATATTTGTTGCAGTAAGGATATCTAGCCACCGTTTGTTGTTTCATGGCGCGATTCCGCAGAGAGCAGAGACGATAACCAGCTTGGTATTACAGTTCACTTTAACGGTAGTATAGGTGGACAGGGTGTGTGTCTAAAGCAGTTTTCATAGTTGGCGTTCGGCGACGAACGCGCTCAGCAGCCCGGAAATCGCTGTTGTGCATCTGCTTACAGGTGAATAAATTTTAGTTCAGCTCGGTTGCACCATAGCTCTCACCCTCTGCACCAGTGCCTTTGAATCACCGGCGAATCTCAGATCTCCGACCACAAAACCAACGACCATGAAAACGGCCGAAAGAGGCAAAGAATGCTATTCGCTTTAAATGTTGCCCGGTGCTATGGACAGTGTGTATATTGTACCTGCAGTTCTTCATTCTTATCTCCCCTTCCCTCTTGCCCTTTCCCCACGTGTAGAGCAGCCCACCACTCGCGAACTTGGTTAACCTCTCTGCCCTCCCTTCTTCTCTCTATCTCCACCTACAATACGTGTGTTAAAAATCATCATGGCACATTCTTCCGCGACCTGTTTAGGAATAAATTATTTGTCACTTGAATCGCTATAGGACATAATCAGCTGTAGAAAAAGCGGCGTGATTACGAGTATAAACTTTTGCTTTTCATCTGGCTTCTAATTCGATAAAAACACTCTTGTTTAACGTCGTCGGTGTTATAAGTGTGCTTGCATTAGCACATTAGGGCGGCTTTACAGCAGACAGACTAATTAACACTTCGAAGTGGTGTTCAAATATTTCGCTGATGCACTGGCAGAACACAATCTAGTATACAACTTTTTACACCACTATCAGATATCGAGTCACTGCTTATTCGTTTCACCACACATCATTCAGCTAATTGAAAATAGCGCATTATTCCCGAAGTGAAGTAGTGAATCGGTAACTTGCAACATTAGCAGGCCGGCAAATCATGCCTCAAGTGCACGAAAAAAATGCCTGCAGTTTGAATAAAGGCACAGCGTGCCCTGATTTCCCTCATTTTTGCAGGCACTCCCATTGGAAGTGAAGAGCCACACGTAACGCTTACAACTGTCGAAAATGGTAAGGGTGAAAACTGGGTCAAATTGACCCCTATATTTCGTTACATATAATTTGAGATTCTATATATTGGAATTCCTTTCTTCGTAAAAAGCGACGCATCGAGCACAAAATTGTGATACAATAAGTACGGTACGAGTCGTTATATTAGGTCCCGAAAAGTTTTAAATACTTTACCTTCATCACCAGAAATTATTTTTGCCGCGTCGGCTAGACTGCTGAACTTATCATGTGCCGGTGTTACTATATTGTTAGGTATTTCCGCACGATGTACTTGGATTCATTTCTATTCAAAAATATTGTGCCACGAATGTCAAATCTGCAATGCCAAAATGATATTGAGTTACACTGTTATAAAAAAAAGACAGCCATGTGGACCTTGTGGCAGCCCAATTCCAAGACAAGCTGTTTATTTGCGCGGTTGCATTGGGAAGTTCGATCGCGTGTGCAGAAACCCCACCGTTTTCTCAGTTATTACAGACCCGCTTCCAACGTTTCCCGCATATAATAAATGGGATAACTTGCTTAGGAACATTTTTAGCCAAAGCTATATTTTACCCTAACACTTTAACTTCGCATTCACATCAGCGATGTTTCCCCAATTTCACCAAATTTCAATCTCAATAAATTGCAGATTTCAAAGTACAGCGGGCTATATTTTGTGCATAATTGAACTACAGACTTCGAACTTATAACCTCGAACCCCTACCTGACCCCTGTCTGCATGAAATATAGAGGAGCTCACTGGCTTAGTTAAAGAAACCGGCAGGTGGCTTACATATATAAACCCTAAATATAGCACAAAATCGTGGGCTCAGTATTCATTTGCAACAATCATAATTAAACTGGGACAGTCAAACTTTCCGTACACATTACTGTTAACATGGCTCTCAATTACACTTAAGGTGAAGTAGGTGTGGCGTACACTTATTGCGACACTGCAAATCATTGAGAATAAAGGCAGCATAACGCTTTCAGGCTCTTTTTAAAGAAACTTTTTCCTAAGACTGCAATTGATATCCATACTCACTAATCTTCACATACACATTGAACAAGAGTATTACCTCCATGTTCATCTAACTTTCCATCTAACTACATTCCGGGATAAATTATGGTTCTCCCAGGACAGCGAGAGAAATCTGTCGCCACTTGTAAAACATACATATAACGATCCGGAGCACTTGCATGTGTAATTTACTGCAAAGGCTGTAACTAAGCGGCACACTGCAAACTTTCTCTATACACCACCCGTAAAATTCCCCGTATTTCCCCCTTTCCCCCTAGTTCAACAAATATAAACAAGGTCACTTGTTTAGTTCACCGAGAACACCGCTGTTGACTTGTATAACGCATGAAGATAGGTAGAAGACGAGGGCTCCGTAATTATTTTCAAAGCTCGCAATTAATCCTGAAACGTTAACGTTTTCCTACATATTACACATGCCCCCAATTTTTAACAAGTTTCAATATGGTACGCGATAGAGTACTCTCGGGACGTTGGAAAAACATTGTAAATAACGACCGTATGACGCTTTCAAAGCACATAACAAATATATATATATATATATATATATATATATATATATATATATATATTCACAAAAGGTGCCAAGCAATATTTTGCTATTGCACTGGAAGAAAAGCATCTAGCTTACTACTGGTTCCCCCACGATCAGATAACGAGTTTCTGCTCATTCGTTTCACCACACGTCTTCCAGCTCATTGAAAAAAGCACATAATTTCCGTAGTGAACTTGTTTACCGGTTACTTGCAATATCAGCAGGTGCCCAAATTGCAGGAAATAATATCTGCGGTTTGAATATAGCCCCTGTGTGCCCCCCCCCCCCACCCCCTTCCCCCGACTTTGATCATTTTTGCAGGCAGCGAGATGCCAAAGGGACCATCTTCAGACTTCATGGACGGTGAAGGTAAAGAGTGGGTCTGAGTGAATTCAATTTTCCTCCCATACAATTGGATATTCTTTATTTGGATTTCTTTCTTCGTAATAACCTACGCATGGAGCACAAAATGGTGATACTATAAGTAAGGTATGAGATGTTCTAGTGAGCCCAGAAAAGTATTAAATGCTTTAACTCCATCCCCCAAAGTTATTTTCGTCACGTTGACTACACAGCCGAAATTATCATGCCCCGGTGTTACTATATTGTCTGGTGTTTCCACACAATCTATTTTGATTCATTTCTGTGCAAGAAATTTTGCCACGAATGTAGAATCTGCAGTGCCTAAATTATGTCAAGTTACTTTATATTACAAAAAGCAAACCTGTGCAATCTTGTGGCAGCCGAATTCCAAGGCAAGCTGTTTTTATTGAGTGGTTGCATTGGACATTTCAATTGCGTGTTATCAAACCACACAGTTTTCTCGGATATGACAGGCATGTTTTCAACGTTTCCTGTATATAATAATTTCGATAATTCACTTAGGAATGTTTTTCCAAAGCCATATTTGACCCACACTTATCTTCGCATTCACAATTTTTCCCTAATTTCTCCAAATTTCATCTCCATAGCATACAGTTTTTCTTATACAGCGGGATAAATTTACTGCGCCGTAATTGAGCAACAAACGTCGAACTTACAACCTCGAACCCATAACCGGCCCCCTGTCTCCATGAAATATAAGGACATGAAGAACCCGGCAGGCGGCTCGTGTATATCAAACATGAATATTGGGCAAAATTGTTGGTTTGGTATTTATTTGCAACAACCATAATTAAACCAGGACAGACAATCTTTCCCTACACAATACTGTTGATATTCAATGTTAACACTCAATGTTATTACTTAATTCTGATTATCATGAACGCGGTGTCTTTTACATTTTTTACGACAGTGGAAATCATTGAGAATAACGGCCGTATAACGCTAACAAACGTTTTCCCGAAGACTGTAATTAATGTTCATAAGCATTAAATTTCCCATGCACATCTGCAAGAGTATTGCCTCCATTTTCGTCTAACTTCCCATCTAACTACATTCCGGGAATAATTGTAGTTCTCCCAGGACAGAGAGATAAATCCCTCGCCATTATTAAAACACACATATAACGAGCCGGAGCACTTGCATGCGTAATTTACTGCAAATGCTGAACTAAGCCGAACACTGTAAACTTTCCCCTTATTTCACCCTTTCCCCCTAGTTCAACAAATATAAACAAGGTGACTTGTTTAGTTCACCGAGGATGTCGCGGGCGGCTTGTATGGATAGGTAGAAGCATGAAGATAGGTAGAAGCATGAAGCATGAAGATAGGTAGAAGACGAAGCATGAAGATAGGTAGAAGACGAAGGCTCAGTGATTATTTGCAAAGCTCCCCATTATTCCAGAAATGTTTACGTTTGCCTACATATTACACATGCCCCCAATTTTTATAAATTATGAATATGGTATGATATATAGAGTTCTCTCGGGACGTAGGAAAAGCATTGTAAATAACGACCGCACGACGCTTTCGAGCACTTAACAATTTTTTTTTTTTTACAAAAGCTATAACTTATGCATTTGACTTCGCAAGAACATTGCCTATGATGTTCCTACCCATTTTCAGCGTTTTTCATTTTGGTGGTACTCTCAGTTGTCTTAGCATAGTAAGTTAAATCATGCGCGATCGGTAAAACCCACCTATAACGCTCTGGAGTGATTGAATACGCAATTCCCTGCAAAAATTTTAATTAACTCAGATATTGTGCATTTTGAAGCCTACACATTATTTATAAACCTCCCCTTAATTTCCCCTAATATAAACAAGGTGTATTATTTAGTTCACCAATGATACCGAGGAAACCTACTACGAACCTCGTAGAGCACTTGAAAATACGGAGACAATGAGAGTTCCACAGGCGGAGAGTTTTCATTTTTCCGGAGGGCGACGAGCTTTACCACGGTCGTGCATTCGTTGCCATACTGTCGTGGTGATGCCTCGTGGTCGTTCCATCGTTGTCATTCTAACTTCGTCAACCGACTCAAGTCACACCATCGTCATCGCGCCATGGTCGTCAAACTAGTCCTCGTCATGCCATTGTCATCATGCCCTCGGCTTCATACCACCTTCGTCATTCTATCGACGTCATTTCTTCTTCGTCACTTCATCGTAATCATGCTGTCTTCATTTTATCGTAATTATATCTCCTTTGTCATGCCATCGCCGTTATTGCGTCATCGTGAGACCATCGCTGTCATGCATCCGTTGTCATACCGGCGTCTTGTCCATCCTGGTTGTGCCATCGGCGTCGTGCGAACTTCGTAATCCAGCTTGTCGTCATACGGTCGTCATCATGCGCTTGTCCTCATCCCATTGTCGTCAAGCAATCGTCGTCATATCCCCTTTGTTGTTCCATCGACGTCATTTCTTCGTTGTCATTCTAACGTCGTCATTGCTTAGCCGTCATACAATCGTCGTCATTCCGTCATGCTCATAGGCGACCTTGGCAAGTGAGTGCCATAGGAAAGTGAGCGCACACCGTAGACACTGTAGCTCGCATGTAGCTGAAGCAGCAGAAGTCCCAGAATGACCATTACACACTTTAAATAAGCGTGACTTCAGCAGTATGGTGTGTCACAACACTGATTGCATCCTAATCGCACCGGACCGTAATCGTGAGATGGGTTCTGCGGTACTTCTTTTTCTGATGTCTCAATAAACATGTTTTTGTGCGTACGTCCTCTGATAAGTACCAATGGAGGAAAACATTCTGTGGGTATAGATATCACGGCCAATTCACTCCTCTGAAGGTGGTTGGTCAGTGAAGCTGTAGATATGTTGCGCCTAATGCAGAGCAACTCGCCAAACATTGATCCCATGATGTGCGTCACTACGCACATTAATCTTCAATCTGATATATGACACAAACGCATGTTTCAATGCAGTTCACAAAAACCTTAATTTTATTTATTGCTCTTGAATGACTTCTATAACTGTTTTGCGGTTGCGATAACACAAACTGATGTTTTCCGTTCTTATATGAGAAATGTCTTTGGTCAAAGTTAAATCGATGCATGATCCGTGTACGGTAGTTGGTTTACTCGGATCGTTGGAGTAACCGAGGCCAAAGTCTTTCCCGAACGCTGCTTTGTTTTCGTTTTTTTTTTTTTGGATGTCTACGTTAAAGTCTCTGACAACGACCACCGGTGAGGGAGTGGCGGCAACGTACGTTGATCAACGAGCAAGTGCGCTCTCCTCATCATCAATCATGTGGTTTTATGGCTTCCGTTTTTTGCGTTTTGATTTGAAACGAAAGCTGTGGTACATGCTAGCTTCACGCCTCTGCCTTACGAGCCATTGCTCCTGGCCCTGCACTGCCGCCGGGATCGGCCCACGTGGGTTGGGTTTTCTGTTGACTGGCGCGAAATTTTTACGGAATCCTAGCCATAATCAGCTTCGCTGTAAACTGTGAATCACGAAACTAACTCGTTATAGCGCACACCTGTGCCCAGAAAAACGTTATACACCTAAAACAACGATCACGGCGAGCGCAGCCGGCGATCCTCGAAAATATGATCTGCGGGTCAAGCGTGTCGGCTTTTAAACATGACTCGTCGGAGGTTGCAGCGAAATCGTTGGTGCCCGCGTGTATTCCAGAGAATACTGCGCAATTCGCGTTGCGCATACTTTCTGATTACACAAGCTTTAGTGACAGTAGACAATGAATAGAGCCAGCGATATAACATTCGAGAAAGTTCAGATACAGAAAGGCGCGTCATGCGCTGAGCAATAACATCGCAACAGATTGGCTCGTAAAAAAGCGTTCACAGAAAATATAAAAAAGAATTATATGCGTGTCACTATGTTTTTTCTTATGTGAGTCTTTTATTGATTACTTTTTTGTGATTAATATTAATCGGTTGTGGCAATTTCTATGCAGAACATAATAATTCATGCGCATGTACATCTTCAGCTGCATTATTGTTTGAAAGAGGATGTGGAATGATGTGCCGGGCGCGGTACAGGTGGCGTTTACAAATCAATTAGCATTTTGCGTAGCACTGTCAGAGCTTTAGACATGCTGTAGAAGTAGTACTTGTTAACGCGTATTGAGACTGTCGAAAAATGCACAGACTATAGATTTGCCGCATCTTTCTAGCGCGCATTTCTCGAAAGAGGTGCAAGGCACGAAATTGCTGGCGAATGGGTATACTCTGCACAGCTTCAATTTTACCTACATGTTCCAAAATATTGTTGCAAGCTTAATAAGTAAGCTTTCGTTACTTAAGTGCTTGATGAGCGGAATTCTTCGCGCGTGTAATGTCCAACGCAGGGAGCATCGAACAAGCCCCATAACTTACATATACATTAGTATGAAAGTAGAGATGTTTTCATTACGGTAAAATGTAAATAATTAAGCAGTTACTTCGTGAGCCGTTAACGTTAACTGCTCGGAAGAGAAGGAATGACACGTGTAATTCACGTCTGTTAGGCACGTCGTAGAAAACGACTCTACCATAAGGATCACTAATGTATGCAGGTTCATTTTTCCACTAGTAAAAAAGTCACCGACGCTTACGATATTGCGTAATGCGAAATTTGAGCGCAGATGTTTACGTGTTTTCATTTCGCGGTATATTGGCTGGCGCCGACAATCTGTCTCGTTCGACAGCTTGCAAACGAAGCGAAAAGTGGCCCTACTGCTTCGCTAATCGGGAGATCGCGAGAAGCAGGGCGTGGGTGACGCGTGGGCGCGATTCACTGCAGCCGCCGCAGACAGACCGCCACTCGTGCAGCGCTTTGTTTTCATACAGATCCTCCCCGCTATTCTGGTTCCATGTCGTAGCCATCACCGCAAAGCCCGTCTTGCGTGGCACTACGCTTTTCTTCTCATGCTTTCGCCATACTCTCCTCTTCGGCTTACCGCCTCATGGTTCCGCTGCAACCTCCTTCTCCGCTTTCTTCCTCGCGCTCTCATCGCTATCGCCGTTTTTCATCTCCCGCTGCGCTCCCTTGTTCGCTTGCGAGGGACAACACTGACGCTCACTGCATGAACGGGCGTCTAAGAGCTGCGCTCTAAAAGGACAGCAGACTTGTGTGACTTTGAGGAATCACGGCCCAATTTCCAGCGAAGCTGTTTCTTTCGAGCAGACCTATGGCAAATTTCAGTTGCCTGTAAAATGCCACACACTTTAAAACGTTGTCCCCAAATTACTCATGGGTTAGCGCTGTTTTCCGCAGACTGTAACATTTTTGAGCGCTCAACTGCTATGTGTTTCTTATTTTTGCGTTTGCGTTTAAAGCTGTTTCATTGTGTAACGGCGCCAACCCACACAGCTCTTCTTACATGTGCTTAAAAATATTTCAGCCAAGGCTGCACTTCAACCAATCGCTTTTACCTACGCATGCATGTCGGCCTAATGTTCCCGCTTCCACCAAATTTGATGTCGGTGACTTATAGTTTTCCCGAGATGGCAAGCTAAATTCTACGCTGCAATTTACCGACACACATTGTACTTTGCCTACACATCACCCATAACCTTCCCCGTTTATCCAAGAAATATAAACAAGGTAACTCGTTTATTCATCGAGGACACCACAGGCATCTTACATAACGAATGAAGAAAGCTACAGAAATTCTGAGAATTGTCAACTAATGCGCAAGCATTGCTTTTCGCCTGTGGCTTCGTTTTTACTTACTTTTGCTCACTTGCTTCTGCCTTTCCGGTGGCAAAGAATCCTTAGGCTTTAGTGGACAATTGTGATATTTTCTCGCCGCATTCAATCCCTTCATACCAATCGTATCAATTCAGCCGGAACGCCGGGCACGAGCGTGCCTTGATGGAGCAGAACGATCGAAAGTGATCACCAGCTGCCGCAGTAGCACGTGAGGTGTCGCGTGGGGGGAGAGAGTGCATCCCAAAATTCTAGTTTGCCCGCCGTCCATCGCCAAATTGCGCTACAGACAAGAGACATTGCCCCCCCCCCCCCCCCCCCGCTTTTGTCTGTCATTTCATAGTCCTCTTTTCATGTGGTGGGCACAAAACATTTATCACGAATTTCAAGTTCGCCCACCCCCACCTGCCGTGATAGCTTAGTGGCTATGGTGCTGGGTTGCTAAGCACGAGGTCGCGGGATCTAATCCCGGCCACGGCAGCCGCATTTCGGTGGGGGCGAAATGCGAAAATACCCATGTACTTAGGTTTAGGTGCACGTTAAAGAAAACCATGTGGTCCAAATTATCCCGGAGTCCCCCACTACGGTGTGCCTCATAATTAGATCGGGGTTTTTGCACGTAAAACCCCATAATTTAACTTGGCCCAGCCCTAAATTTCAGTTTGCCCACCCCCAAATCTTAAGTTGCCCTACCCCCAAATTTCAAACGCCCCACTTCTAAATTTCACGTTGGCCCAATTTCAGTTGGCCCACTCCTACTACAATCATCCTGACGAATTTTCTATGGAGCCGTATGTGTATCTATGGGTGTTCCCTTTCTAACTTTTTGTTTAAATTGTTCCTTATCGCTTATACGAGGTCTGTTAGAAAAGTATCTGACCATTGGCCGAAGAAAAAAATGCCACAGTTTCGCCCTAAGGGCGAAGCAATGAATGCGATAGCAACACAGCAATGTCATACGAAGTAAGGTGAGCGGCTTTGGTAGCAATATGAATTGTAGTAAACATGAGCTGATTAAGTAAGCAGGTGTGCTGCGGCGTAAGTAGACCGACATGAAGAGAGACTCGATGACCACGAGAAGGCGCGTGTGAAACGGTGGTGTTAAAGCCCCTTGATGTTAGAAAGTAGCGACACTCTCCCCCACGCGCGCGCTTTCCTCCTCAATTCTCCTTGGATTTCTCCCCCTCACCGGGCCGGCGCGGCGCTGAACCCTCCAGTGGCTCACTGCAGCCGCATTAGAATCAATGCGCGCGCTTGTTTATTCGGCCCTTTGAAGCGTTGTATGGGAATTTATCCCTTGTGAAACTGTCATGACGAAAGTACGTTTCCGATAGAACGTCGTGCCATTTTTTTAGAACGCTTCGATAAATAGAAGTGGAAGCGCTCCGAAAAAATGAGTACCAAGCAGTGGCTGAGCTGTTTACCTCTACGTCGCCACTTGGGTTGTCCGTAACGCGGACGTGTATTGGGTGCATACAATATAAGCAGCGTAGAGTATAAACGAGATTTTGGTTCACTATCTTCGCTCTTAAAAGGCTCAGAGAAGGTAACCAAGAAGAAATGTGATAGTTTACTTAAAGTGAATTCGCCAAAATGAGTGGGCCAAAAGCCTTTGTACCAATGCCACTGTGCGAAATACGTGCTGTGTTTGCGAAACAGCCAACATAGAACTTGACGCACGCGCCTGTATTCCGTCACTATTAAACGACGAGAAATTACATTCCATCACCTCTGGGAGTAACCTAAGTCTCTCTCTCTCAAAAAAAAAAAGGCTGATTGCTTACACGGAAACTGCTAAGACTGGCACTCGATAATTAAATTACAGACTTCAAAATGTCAAGTTTATCAGAATTGAGGGAGATCATCAGAAGCGCGTGGCTTGTACTCAATGAGCATGCGCGAATAATACATAATACCACTTATCTACCTATATATTGCGGTTCATGCCTTCGCAACATAAAGTACATAAAGAAAAAAAAATGGTCGCAGTATTGAAACTTTGCAAAGATACAATAAGCGCGCAATAAGAGTAAAATAGTTCCTTGGCTTCACAAGTATCAGGCGCAAGGATCACACGCACACACACACGCGCGCACACACATACATGCACACACATACACGTACACAAGCACGCACATACACAAACACGCACACACACGCACACAACTACAAAATATGAGTTACAGGCATTAACTCACAAATTACATACATTTGAAAACTAACGCACGCGCGAAAACAAAAAGCTTTGTCACGGCTCGAATAGTCAACGAATATTTCAGCCGACTCACTTAAAAAAACTATATGCACAGTTATCGGTGCTCTGTATTAAACTGAACGAAGAGTCCGGCTATGCGAAGAGCATTAAAATCTCCATGCAACTTCATCCACAAATATGAGGAAAGCTGCAACATTCACCTCGCAAAGAATGGCGTGCTTAGAAAGGGCGAAATCCCTTCTCTCGATGTTATGGAGCCACTACTTCCGACGCACGACATTCCGTTCACCTCGGGGGATATAAAATAAGGCTTGCCCTTTCTCTGCCCTGCTGCTGCATTGAAACGCGCAGCAGCACGACATTTTCACGGAGAACGAATCTCAGATTCCTACGAAAGGATGGAAAAACTTGGAAAACACACGTTCGGAGCGGCAGGGCGACCACCACTTGGACTGCTCATGGCGAGCGGGAGAAACTAAAGGCGCGCGAAAGCAAGTTTCGCGCCGTTTTCGTGACGTCAGGGTCACCTGACGTCGCGCGCCGCAGCCATTCAGCGTGGCGGATGCGCGGCCTCCGCGAAAGAGAGGGAGAAAAAGAGGAGGTTGACCGCGCCGGCGAGGGTGTTGCGGCGTAGATCAAAGCGTGTCGCTACTTTCTAACATCAAGGGGTTTTAGGTGGTGTTGATGAGAAGCGCTTCCCGTGGTCAACGCGTGCGAAGGGACACACCTGTAGCGCTGCACTGCCGATCCGGGCAGCATTGCATGTGTAGCGTGCGTCGGAAAATGTGGCCCGACTATTACTAACTGAATGAACAAGCGTGGTGTGAGCGCGCACAAACAAACACGAATAGATCACATGAATGACTGCAGACAACGACTGTCAAAACGCTGGCAGCAAGCAGCGGGCGAAGGTACGTGCGGTCTATCGCTTCAACGGAAACTGAGCGGCGAATGAACAGTGCATAAAGGTCAGAGCCGTGTGGAAATAAGAGATGGTGCAGCGAGCGACGAGCGCGGTTGCTGGCAGAGGAAAAGTGCGCCCCCCCCCCTCCCTCCGGCGCTGGCTTCCCGCTTCCTTACTTGCGCGTGGGAGATTGAGTGCGTTCGCTCTCCGTGATAGCGCGCGTCCCCGCACGCTTCCGCTCGGGCATACGGCGCGCGGCGAAGATTTTATCTATAGGGAACCTGACGGCGACGGCGACGGCGACGCCGACGGCAGAAATCCGGTTGAAGTGTCCATATAATTGCTATCGCAATAAAAACTGGCATAACTGGAGCGTCGGAAACCTAATCACCCTCAAAGTAGTCTCCTTGGGGCTCCACACACTTCTCCCAGGGTGCTTCCATTGTTGGAAGCATTCCGAGAAGGCCTCTATCGGAATGAAGTTTAGCTCCGCTGTCGTTGAAGCCATAATGTCCTTTCTTGTCTGAAATCGCGCTCCTTCCAATGGCCTCTTGATTTTGGGAAACAGCCAGAAGTTGCAGGAGGCCATATCAGGAGAGCAAGGAGCCTGTTAATTGGCCTCCAGGAGTCGGGTTTTTCGCCAAAAAAGTCTGAATCAACTGCGAGGAATGTGCAGGAGCATTTTCGTGATGGATGCGCCAATTTCCTGTTGACCACAACTGCAGTCCCTTGCGCCGCACATCATCACGTAGGCGACGGAGGACATCTCTGAAGTACTCTTTGGTGATTGACCCTGTGGGGCGTACTCGTGGTGTACCACACCGCGGGAGTCAAAGAAAGCAGTCAGCATCACTTTAACGTTGCTGCGCACTTTGCGGGCCTTCTTTGGTCTTGGTGACGTGGAATGCTTCCACTGCGGCGACTGGGATTTGGTTTCCGTGTCGTACCCGTACACCCAAGACTCGTCACCAGTGATTATAGTGTTCATGAAGTCGGGGTCACTGTTTGTGGAGTCCAGCATGTCCTGTGAAGCTTGAAGACGAAGTTGCTTTTTGCTCCACCGTGAGCAGCTTCGGCACGAATTTCGCCGCAACTCCGTTCATGGCCAAATCTTCGGTCATAATGGAATGTACAGAAAAAGGGCTGATGACCACCTCTTCCACAATTTCTCAGATAGTCACACGACGGTCCCGCATCACCACAGCGTTCACTTCGGCAATGACCAGGTCATTTCGGCATGTCGATGGCTGACCGGAGCGTGGCTCGCTCTCCACCGATGTTCGGCCGTCTTTAAAGCGGTTGTACCCCTCCTTAATCTTTGTGCTGCTCATAGCATCGTCACCGAATGCTGTCTGAATCTTCCGAATGGTTTCCACTTGGCTGTCGCCCAGTTTCTGGCAAAATTTGATGGTGTAGCACTGCTCCAGTCGCTCCACCATTTAACTTGCAATGAAAAAAACCGACGAAAGCACTGCCCACTATACCTCACTCAAACGCTAAGTCCCAGCGACTGACGCTATCCGCTGGCGGGAAAAAATTCACGCATGCGCATGAAGGTTCAAGGCGGATGCAAGCGCGCTTGTTTCATATCCATCAGGTGTTCGCAAAAAAAAATAAGGTCGGGTACTTTTCTAACAGACCTGGGAAAGCTACCAATATTCCACATTTACACTATTATAACGATTAAATGTATTTGCAGATTACGCATTTTTTTGCAGATACAAGGCATCTCACTTGTCACTTGACGGGGCTGAGGTAGTCGCCAAAGAATGCTTTCGCATTATTAGAGAGAAAATGATGGTTCAGTAAAAATTTGCAAAACTCCCTATTAATTTAGAAACGTTACCGTTTAGCCACACTTGCACATAGCACGCCTCCAATTTTCCCGAAATGTAATTACGCTCTTATGTAGAGTCTTTTTGGGGCCTTGGGGGACACCACGGATCAGAGCCGTATAACGCATTCGAGCAGTTAATGAAAAACGCATTCGAGCACTTAATGAAAAAAAGATTATGAAGAAAGGAACAGCTGGTAGCGCTGAATCTTGGAGATGCGCTTGGCATTTCTCAATTTTGTACTTCGCCTTACCTTAACGTAACATACCACTTATTTTCACAGAGTATAGACAAAGTAGCTCAAATAAATGATCGAAGACGTCGGGGAATCCGACTACGAACATCGTATAACGCATGAAAAAAGATACTTAAGTATTTTTGCTTCATTACGATTAACGTTCCACAGGAGCTTCTCGGCAAGCGTTCTGAAAAATAACAAGTGGAGGCATGCTTGCGCGGTGTGACGGACGCAGTGCTTGGCTGCAGAAACCCCGCACCGACAGGTACTACCATGGCTATTACGTCTGGGAAAACAATAGAAAAAGCTGGCAGGGTCTGCATTTATATCCGTGGTACAATTCGTTCCAGCAAGTAAAGCTGACACCATGCGGTCTTAGATAGAGCTGCTTCTGTGCAGCTATATAAGTGACTGGAACACGAACATGCCGACATATCCTTCGTTACCTGGCGGTCAAATTCTTACGCAAAGGGGAAGCGTATAGTTCATGTGAGTAATGTTCCTCAGAAGAAGTATCAAAAGTAAACAAATCAGTTTTTATATGTACAGTTAACCACGACAGCGAAAGATTGTACGAAGTATTCATACAGGGTTCTCCATACTTCGCTGCACGTGTTCGAAAGTTGGTTTTGCGCTCACCGCTGCACTGTTCTTGCTCCAGAAAGATCGGATTTTGGAGTCGACTTCATTTAGTAAGACACTTAATGCCACAATTAATTGCCTGGTTTTTAAGAAAAATGTGCAAATTTTCCTTCACTTATGGTGGTGCGAGCTGCTGCCACGACGTCGCAAGCATAAAATTATGTCGCCGCCTGCCAGCAGCTGCAGAAAGCAGCCGGTCAGGGAGGTTAGCCGCGTGTTTCCCGCTCCTGGAACACGCGACAAAAAGAGTAGCGCTCGTCTTTCCTTTCCCTTCGCTTCTCACTGTTGTCTTTTATTTCTAGTTCTTATGCTACAAAGTACAAGTAAACACCAACTCGCTCAAGAAGTTATTCTTATGACGCAGTGGAAGGTCTCTATCAAGATGTCCGGTACACCGATACATTGCCCCATACGATGAATCAACGCACCCAGATTACACAGGACCCCCTCAATTAATCCTTACCTTACGGATCCTTTCACTCTCCATGAACTCCACGCAGCTGTTTCAGCTCTCCAAAGCAACACCTGTCCGGGTCAGGACAAAGTCTCCAATGGTTACCTTCGCAATCTTGCCGACTCGGATTACGATCTCCTACTCGCTCTTATGAATAACGCCTGAAGTACCAGGGGCATTCCTTCTGCAAGGAAGCATGCCGAAATCATTTTCATACCCAAACCAGTGAGACTACCCGCACTACTATCCTTCGACCCATCTCTCTCACCTCCTGCATCGATAAGCTCATGGAACGCTCAGTAGTTCGCCGTCTTCAGCATTTCTTACAGAATTCATCCTACTTTGCTCCTGCTCTCATTGGCTATCGTTAACACATCTGCACGCAAGAACCCTTTTTAAAATCAAACATTACATTCTCTCTGGACCCAGCACCCCGCAACTGCACGCTATACTATAGCTCCGGACCTTTCAAAAGCATTCGACAACGTGATACAATGCTGCAGTAACTTGCTCGCATGGGCTGCGGTGCTGGAATGTTAAATTTTGTTCTCGTTCTCCCTACTATTCGCCGATGCCCCTACACCATCCATATATTCGCACCCTCAAAGCGGCATGCCGCAAGGCTCAGTTCTCTCTCCTCTCCTGTTCAACCTCGCCATGTTGGTAATTCACCATGCCCTCGAACCGTTAACCTGGATGCTATACTACCTATGCAGATGACAAAACCATCTGGTCTGCTCTAGGTTCAGATTGATGTATACAAGACTGCCTACAGGACGCCCTTGCTACAGCTTCTGCTGCCGCCAAAACAATCGGGCTTTCTTGCTCACCTGCTGAATCTGCTCTCCCGTTTTTCCACCATCGTTGATGGCAACTTTCTCCCCTAGCGCTACTACTGGATCCTCATCTCATTCTACTAGTAAAATCCATAAAAATTATCGGCCTCTACTTCCAAGCCGATAGCGGTCCAACTTCGGCGGTCGGGCACGTTCTCCAGCAAGGAGACCGAATTTTACACCTAATGCATCGTGTCACTAACTGCGTTAGGCGACTACGTGAATATGAACTTCTTCGTCTTTGGGACGCCTTCCTTCTATCTCGATATGCCACTGTTGAAAAACCAGGAAGCGGAGCGGAAGTAGAGAACGTCTTGTTTATTCGACGCTTGCGAAAAAAGCCTAAAAGATGTGAGCGCGCGCTCTAGTCCACGCTCGCTTCTGGCTTCGTCGTCTTCTCTTCTTTTTCGGAGCATATTATTCAACAGCTCCCGGCCGAACAATTTGCGTGTGCTTGCTTCTTTTCAAGACGGAGCTTGTCCAGCAGATTCTAGGTGATACAGCATCTGTATCGGTCTCCGCAACGTGTTTCCACTAGAAGTGCGCACTTTGCATGAGCGAACTTTGCCGTCGCTGCCCGGAAATAATTCTGTCACTTGTCCCATCTTCCACAATTGTCTTGGCGAGTTTAATTCTTTTATCAGTACTATGTCTCCAAGCTTCACTGATTCTGAGTGTCTAGTTTCATTAATGTGAGCTGAACGAAGTTCTTGGAGGTACTCTCGTCGCCACCGGTTCCAGAGATTGTTTAACACATGTTCTCTGTGTTTCCATCTTCGTTGAAGTAATTCGCGTGACGACGGTGTCTCTTTTGATGCTGTGCTCGACAAGTCTGGAGGAAGCATAGTCAATCTTTGTCCTATGAGGAAATGACTTGGCGTAAGCGGCGTTGGTTCAGAGGCTTCTGCATACACAAATGTTATCGGTCGTGAATTTATCATCGCTTCAACTTGATAGAGCGTGGTCGAAAGTTCTTCATAGTTGAAGAAATTATTTCCCAGTGTTTTCTTCAATGTAGACTTCACAGATCTAATGAGTCGTTCCCAGAATCCTCCCCACCAGGGAGCTTGTTCTGTGATAAATTTCCAAACAATCCTGTGACTTCCGAAATACGATTGTACTTCCTGTGATTTCATTAATTCATAAAGTCGCTGGATCTCCCTTGAGGCCTTTCTAAATGTCTTGGCGTTGTCGGAATATACAATCTTACAAATTCCTCGTCGTGCCACAAATCGTTTAAATGCCAGCAGGAATTTGTCGTAAGTAAGATTGGTGACAAGCTCCAGATGAACCGCTCTGACGACTGCACACGTAACGATGAGTATGTAGCACTTCTTCATTGGTCCTTCGTTATCCTTGTGTAGAAGCGGTCCGGCAAAATCGATACCACTGACTTCGAATGGTGGCGAGGGCTGAACACGTTCAGCTCTCAGAGGCGCGAAGGGCTCCGAGTATTGCTTGCAGGAATATCGCCGGCAGACTGTGCATTCGTGAATGACTTTCTTTACAACCTGTCTGGCCCTCAGTATCCAGAAGTTTTCTCTCAGTTCAGTTAAAAGAAAACTGAGGCCAGCGTGTAAAAGTCGTTGGTGTTCCTTCTTGACCAACAATTTTGTGAATGTGTCTGAAGCAGGAAGCAGAATGGGGTGCTTGGAACTTTCCCGAAGGTTGCTGAACTGAAGGCGACCGCCCAAGCGAAGAAGCCCTAATTCGTCGTGATATGGTCTGAACCGCTGGAGTGTAATGTCCATTCTGCTGACATCCGGTCCAAATACTGTATCTTGCGTTCGCTACCTTATTTATCTCTTTTTCAGCAGCACCTTAATCTAAGTCTTTACACACTCGTATGCTAAACAAGAAGTAAGCAAGTGTTACAACACGTTTGTAAAACGTGAAACGCGCGAGCAGTAGTACGAGCGCGTCTCTGTAACCACGTGACGTGCGCAATCAGGTACGCACTAGGCATACCTTTGGTAAGCCACCACTGTGTAGCAGCCGTGGCTTCAGGGATGCGTGCTCGTCTCGCTCTACGGAGGCCCTGGTTCGATTGCCACCCAGACCGAAATTTACCAACTCATCTTTTCAAAGCCACCAATTTACTTTGTTACAGGAACCTCCCTAAGAAATGTGATGTCAATCCGAGCATTTTTAGACGTGTTTTTACTCTTTGACCGTCGGCCATTTTTTTTTTATCTATCGGTCTATCAGAAACACGGCGTCCTTATCCGACAAGCCCAGACCAGTTCTCTTCTTCTCCCACACGTCTACATCTCCTTCACACATTCGCGGAAGAACTACCTCCGCGATGTCACAGGTGTGGCAGGCATCCCAATGGCTCTCAGATGTTCTAATCCTGCTCTCCTCCCCACCCTTCCCATCAACATCCACCGACATGTCCCATGTCCCTACGGCTGCTTGGTTCAATCTCGCAGCATCATTGCTGTCTCAGCAATACCTGGCAACCTTCATCGCTGAAGCGATGAAAGGCGGGCCCGGTGGGACCCTGGACAGAGGGACCCTTTGTGTCGTCGGTGGAAGTCAGATCTCTGACCACCAATCAACGGCCACGAGAACGGACGAGCACGAAAGAAAGCTATTCGCTTTAAATGTTGTCCAGCGCTATAGACAGCTTGAAACTTTCACCTTCAGTTCCTTCTTATCTTTCCGAACGTATGCAATAGCAAACCAGTCGCTGCCTTGGTTAACCTGTCTGCGCTTCCTTCTTGTCTCTATCTCTCTCTCTCTCCACCTGCATTTCGTGTGTTCAAAATCATAATGGCACATTCTTCCGCGACCAATTTAGGAATAAATTGTTTGCCTCTTGAATCAGTATGGGAAATAATCAGCTGTAGAAAAAGCGGCTTGCTTACAGATATCAATATTTGCTTTTCATCTAGCTTCTAGTTGGATTAAGACACTCTTGTTTAACAGCGTTGGTGTGATAAGTGTGCTTGCATTAGCACATCAAGGCTGCTTGACAGCCGACAGACTAATTAACACTTCGAAGTGGTGTTCATATATTTCGCTACTGCGCAGGCAGAAAAAAAAAATCTACCTTACTACTTGTAACACCACGGTCAGATATCGAGTCTCTGCTTATTCGCTTCATCACACATCACTCAGCACATTGAAAAGAATGCATTATTATTCCAGAAGTTAACTTTTTTACCGGTTACTCGCAACATTAACAGGCGGGCAGATGATGCCTCATGTACACGAAAAATGTCTGTGGTTTGAATAATGGCACAGCGTGCCCTGATTTCTACCATTTTACAGGCCCCCCTACTGGAAGCGAAGGGCCACACGTATCGGTTACAACTGTCGAAAATGGTAAGGATGAAGACTGGTTGAAGTTTACCCAAACATCTCTTTACATATAATTTCATATTCTTTACTGGGATTTCTTTCTTCGTAAAAAGCGATGCATCGAGCACAAAACGGTGATACTATAAGTGCGGTATGGGTCATTCGATTGGGCCCATAAAAGCTTTAAATACTTTACCTAGATCACCAAAAATTATTTTTTCCGCGTCGTCTACACTATAGAACGTATCATGTGCCGGTGTTACTATATTGTCAGGTATTCCACACAATACATATCGATTCATTTCTATTCAAGAAAATTGTGCCACGAATGTCGAATCTGCAATGCCTAAATAATTTTGAGTAGACTGTTATATAAAACTGCCCTGGGCGGCCGTGTGACAGATCAATTCCGCGCGGATGGCATCCGCTATTTTCAGCATTTCATCCACACTCATCCAAACCATCATTTCCTTTAGACGGACGCTCGCGTCTCCTCACTCGGCTCTACTATAGTAGTTATTTCAAACAGCTATGTTATCCTTCATAGAGAAGTCCTGTCGGTTGCAGATCCCACACTTGCTGAACTACATGCCATAGTAGCTGCTTACCGCTATCTTCCCCCCGTCACTCCTCACCTGCCTATCATTTGCACAGACTCCATGGCCGCCTGTGGTCTTATCTCACGCATGGAACTTCCCACCCCTCTGACACACATTCTATAAAGTAGTCTTCTTACACCTGTTCAGATCATGTGGCTACCTGGCCACGCGGGACAGTCGGTGAGCGAACTGGATAATCGGCTTGTTTGTGACATTCTTCGCCAGGCTGCTGACTTCCCCGGGCCTAGCTCACATGATTCCCGACCTGCTCTCATTTCTCTCCAGCCCTATCGATTTCCCCGTCGCGCGTTTCCGTCTTTAAAGCTCGGTCCATCTCGCGCAAATGACTTCCTTATCCGACAAGCCCAGATGGGCTCTCTTCTTTCTCCCACACGTCTACATCTCCTTTGCGCATGCGCGGAAAAACCGCTCCGCCATATCACATTTGTCGCGGGCATCCGAATAGCTCTGACATGATGTGGTCATGCCCTCCTCCCACCCTTCCCCTCCAACATCCACCAACCTATCCCATGTCCTTACGGCTGCTTGGTTGAATCTCGCAACATCATTGCTGGCTCAGCAGTACCTGGCAACCTTGATCGTTGAAGCGATGAAAGGCGTGCCCGGCGGGACCCTGGACTGATAGAACCTCTCCACAACTGCTCCTCTTATCTTTTTGTTTATTAAAGTTCATCATCAACGTCACTGTCGCACGCCGGGCGTCCGATCCCGCGCTAAGGAACAACAAAACACTTCGCTTCCGACTGCCGTTCCTGCGCGTCGGAAGCCGGATAGTACGCCGAATCGGACCGTGTTTCTATGGCTTTATGCGCTATCCTACACGCCGGAATGTCGTCGTCGTGGATGCGGTTACACTTACCGTTGTGGACGGCGCTGTATACACGCCGCTGGTCGGTCGGCAGCCTGCAGAGACCCCTTTAAGTGTCTAGAACGTCGGCGTCCATTTTTGGTGACATTGGCACCGCATTGGTGGCCAACCAATGCGAGGCCATCGTACAGGCAGACAGCAGGCCGGCAGAAGGCCTAGCCACTGCTATAAAATGGCAAGTCGCTGGAAAGAGACTCGGTCACCGAAGGCTAAAGGCCACTGGCACATGGCATCACCCTGTCCACAAGGCAGAGAGCTGTACCAGCCCGCTATGACAACTGGGCACTGGTATGTATACGACGGACAGTCAGCCCAAGAACTGTGCGACTGCAGGCCGCTAGGCCAGCAGGCCTCTGGTATATCGGCCCCCAGGTATACAGGGCAGAGGAACACACAGTAGTCGAGAGCCATAACTCAGGGGCCGCCATTCAGCAAGCTGCCATTCCAAGTCACGGACGCTCGCTCTCTCGCGCCACACGCAGCTCTCTGCCTTGCACCCGCGATTCGTCTCCTTCATGTCGTGGCCACACAATCCACATGTATCATCACAGTATTGCACTTGTATGGTTTTAAACATTTATAGTGGGTCATTATACCGTGCACTTATCTCTTTTTGTGACAGTTTGTGTACTAGTACTCTATCCTTAATGTTTCTGACACATATACTGCATCAATTTATAATGTAATAGAAATGAGGGCCTTTTCGTGGTCCCCTTTCCCTGTCTACTTGTGTGGTTTACGCTGCCTTTACAATTATAAATGTATCTTAATGATTTAGTCTTCTAATGGTACATCATGCACTTAACGGGGGGATATCTGTCTATCTCTGTTTGTATGTTTGTATCTAACTTTTTTCCCACCTGCCTAGGTCACTGAGTAGTCAGTAGTCGAATGGCTTGCGCATCGGGCTGTTGTGGTGAGG
Organism: Dermacentor silvarum; assembly: GCF_013339745.2. NCBI lineage: Eukaryota > Metazoa > Arthropoda > Arachnida > Ixodida > Ixodidae > Dermacentor > Dermacentor silvarum. Next base: position 171,488,777 of record NC_051156.1, on the reverse strand, counting down.
TAACAGGGTTCGAAACTAGCCATCTGACCACGTTGGGTCACTGCGTATGCGGCAATGTGTACAAACGTGCCTCTTTTCAACGAACCTCTTTCATTACGGCATGAGTCACTGTAGATGCAGGACTGGGTAGGTACCGCTGTTCGAAGAAACTCCTTGACGCTGATTTGGAGCACTAGATATGTGCCATTCGGGCTGTGCTGGTCTTCAATGAACCTCTTTGATGCCAAATCAGATCACTGGGTTTGCACCTGTAGGTGTGTGTGCCGCTCTTCAACGAACGTCCTTGACGCCAACTTTGGTAACTAGGTAATGTTACGCTCTAAGTGACAAAAAAAAATCCCTTAAATTTCTCTGATGCTGAGCGGGGTGGCACCCATGTCAGAACGGTTCCTCAAGGACAGCAAATCGACGCTTTATCAGACGGGGCCACAAATGTACTGGGTATGTGCCGCTCTTCAATTGACCTCTAGTTTTTCCCCTTTCCCCATGAGTACATTAGCCAACCAGTCGCGACCTTGCGTAACATCCCTGCCCTCCCTTCTCTCTCTCTCTCTCCACCTACAATTCGTGTGTTCAAAATAATCATGGCACATTCTTTCCGCGACCTATTTAGGGATAAATTATTTGTCCCTTGAATCGGCGTAGGACATAATCAGCTGTAGAAAAAGCGGCGTGATTACGGATATGAATGTTTGCTTTTCATCTCGCTTCTAGTTCGATAAATACACTCTTGTTTAACGGCATCGGTATTATACGTGCGCTTGCATTAGCATATCAAGGCTGCTTGTCAGCGGACGCACTAATTAAAATTTCCAAGTGGTGTTCTAACATTCCGTTACTGCTCTGGCAGATAAATATCTAGGTGACTACTTGTATAGTGTACTGGAATAGAGCAGTGTGTCGCCCGAAGGCGGAAACGTGCCTCTTTTTGCGATGACGGCCTGGGGTGTTGAGCACCCCGGTCTACGGCAGCGTCATCTGTCGCTGCAGCCTCAAGTCATAGCGGGCAAGCGGAGCCATAATGGTACAACAGATTGCCTCCGGGATTAGCAGTTATAGTTTTCGCGGAGGTCATGCAGGTCAGTTGAAGCTCGCCGATGGCTTGCTGCGGTTTTTCCTGCCGCGTTCGCATATTTTTTTATGTGCGCGGCAAGCACTAGGTTTGTAAGCCTTTTTCTTTCTTTGTTTTTTCTGTAGATTCAGGTTCCTGCACAACGATTAAAACAACGACGGGCTTCTTCACATCGGGCGCATTCGCTGTATTCTTGCCCTTCGGCGCTCTTTTGCGGAGCGAAAAGTGCAAACGATGGCGGCGGCCTTCGTCGAAGACCATTATTTTTTTTTCTTCAGTGAAACCTGGCGACCGCTTTTACGGCGAATGCAACATGAAAGGAATCCCGTACAACGCACCAGGCACAGTTCAGGTGCTCCTTTCAGGCTTCTCATCCTCATGTGCTTCGAAATACTTTCATATGCACGCTTACCGAACGGAATGAGCAAACGAGTCTGTCTTCTGCAACCGAAACACTGAGCAGACGACCAGGAACACTGCATGATCTGTGACTGGAAAGGCGCAAGCTTAGACAGCGTAACTGATGTATCCTAACACTTCTGATTAATAATTTTTGCACATTATAAGAATTTCAATTGTGTTTTGAAATCGTTTTAGTTTATAAATGGGGAAAATTTTGCACAACAAATCTAAATTTCAAGCGCCAGGCACGCCGGTCGATCGCGGCGCCCCACTGGTGGCGTCATTCCAGAAGCGTCCCCACTTCCCCCATTGGTTTTCGCTGCAGACGGCACACTGCCCCATTCCAGTACACCATACTACTTGTTACACAACGATCAGATATCAAGTCTCTACTTACGCTTCA
>NC_051156.1:171457884-171486800 GCF_013339745.2 Dermacentor silvarum | reverse complement strand
TTCTATTTTGTGTCTTGTTCTTTATGGAAAAAAGGGTCGTTTCATTTGTATTTTTATGTTAGTATATTTCTATTTGTATATTTGGCAAGCAGAAATGAGTTCATTGCAAAGTTGTACCTCCCAGTGAGCTGCATATGAACCCACCAAAGTTAAACCTGTTTTGGCTATTGTAATGTACGTGTAGAGATTTCAAGTAGAGCTGTGGTTGGCTTGATCGCTGTAGGATATTTTATGGTAAAAGTAGAATTCTTGGTATTACTTTACTCTGACAGCGTTAAATGAAATATAATGTGGTGTGGTGTATTATTTTACTAATTTAATTTTAAAATATTTCGTCTGTCATGTATCAGAGATTAGTTTACCTTCTTGTAGAAACAATGCTGTGTTATATCCTACTGTACTGCTGTTTTCCTGTATATTTTTGTAATTTTGAAATGTATTTTATTTTAGGTATTGGAGAAGCGGCAACAGCCACAGGAAGTAGACATCTTATCCAGCACGTTATGGGTGAGAAATCGCACAGGCACTTTGTAATTTCTCCTTAGCAGTATGATGCTGTTTGTTGTAATTTTTGTCCTCATTCTTGTCTTATTCATTTTAGTATTATTGCGCAAATGGTAATACGTTTACATAGAGATAGAGTAATCGCTCAAGGATGAGTCATGGCTGGAGGAGACAAGACACAAGCCTCCTTTGTCCCTTGTCACAATGCTGCACAGTTACTAGATCTGTCGTTATCTACCAACAATCCAAAATTTCTTGTCAGGTACGTTTACTAATTCTCTGTTTTTCCAATTTCATCAGCACAACATTTAAAAGACATATGTACACACACAGGAAGACAGAGACTTCAAATGAGGAAGAGCCATAGAACAAGAAGCATTGCTGGAGCCAATGTTTCGAGAAGGAGTAGGAGACAAATCCTCTTGTCGACGCGTTGCCTCCAGCCACATTGCTTGTTCTACCACTATTTACCGTTAAAAGGTACCATTATTGCTCATGCTGAGGTATTATGCATTATGGAATAAAAATTAGCAGGTTGAAATGTCAAGAATGTGAAAGTTTTTCTGTATTCTAATGCTAGAGCCAAGACACGTACAGGCAGAAAAACAAGAATAAGATTTAGAGAAGCACAATATTATTCTTCACTACTGGGTTCACCAGCTTCATTCGGAGCTTTTACTTCATTGCATTAATGACCATAGAAATTTGTTAAGTAGCTTGATGATTTACTTATGTCAAGAGACGTTGAACTTGGATTATTGCAGGTTAACAAATATACATTGACATTTTAAGATGGCAGGCTTGCAGTTTACAGGCACATCACTTCATGGCGTGAGCTCAGGTTCGGGTTCCACACGCTTTTTTGTCTTTGCTGGCTTTTTCATATACGTAACTGCGGCTTCGTTTTTGCTGGGGTTATAGTTGTGTTGTAGGACCTAACTGTTTACCTTTATTTGTATTGGTGACCATGTTACACAGACAACTGCTGCATTTTTGTAAATTACCACGTGGCAGAACTTCGAACATTTGTGCAAATTTGTTGCAGGTACAAGTTCGTGGCTCCTGCTCCTGCCTTCCGCCACCACCCTGTCCCGACTGCGTCCACTAGAGAGTTGGCAGCCTTAGATATGATGCCAAGCAGGCCGACGGCAAACAGCAAGATGCAGGTAAATACATGTAATCCAGCACTGTATTCTTGACTGAAGCAGCTTGTAGCCACTCGACAATGAATTAACTTGCAAGTAGTTTAGACGCCCAACTATTAATACAGCAATGCTCAAGTTCACGCAATTTGTTTTAGCCACCAAAAGGCTATGTGGATTAGACGAACCACGATGCACATTTTGATGCTAGTGGAGAACTCTTATACAATTTTTTTCTTGTCTAACACAAAAACTATGTCGATAAACCTTTACCAATTTGAACGCAATACAATGTGGTCTCAGATCTGGTATTTCGCATATTTTACCTAGGACCGCCTCATTGTTAAACCTGCAGATAAAAATACGCCAAAACTGAGTTTTCTGCAAGTTCATCCTCATATTTGTGCACTTCTGCATGAGATATTTAATTCTGAAACCATTTTGTGTACTCAGCACATGTCCTGAGCACTTGGATCAAGTTAGTTGACAGCTTTTGCTAGAAGCCATTTCTCTGAAAATAAAAATGGGCCATTTTGCCCATTTCAACGGCCCATAAAATACTGAACAATGGCCAATCCTCAAGGAATACAATTTTAGGTGTAAGACCTCTTGATTCTTCTGAGAAAATTTGTTCTGCTCTCATATTGAAGGAACCGCTATGTTGGGTATGCCTTTTGGTGCCTTAGAACAAAACTCACACAGAACTTACGCCAGTAAAAAAATGTTCCACCTAGAAATATTTTGTGAAATGATCATTTTTTTATATTGAAGGGCCTCCAATTTTTCAAAAGGAAATCCCAAATGGTCAAGCGCCAGGGTGGGACAGTTGGCGTGCAATAGCCTTCGTACAGGAATGCGGCATACGGACGGCAAGTAACGCTCCCTTGACATTACGTTAAGGTACAAGTACTGATACACGAAAGACAAAATGACAAGCACTCCATCCTATAACTAGTTCCTCAGATTTATTTATACTTTTTGCACATCTATTTACCTTCAGTCTGGTGACCTGCGTCTGCTTTCATTGTTAGCTTACCAGCATAGATGGTAAGCTTCAGATTTGTCCTATGGTGAAGAATATTTTGGTGCTTATAGATGTGGGTTTCTGTTATTCAGGTTGTCGCGAAATTCTACACAAGCTGTGCCACACACTTGAGCCAGGCCTCTTGGAAAGGAGACATAACCAGACTCCACGCGTTGATGTCAGATGATGCCAGGGATCAAGGCAACCTGTTGTGCCCCAGCATTCAACACTTGGTGACCCATCTACATGTTTCACCTATTTCGCAGCTGCACGTCGGCTGTCATCTATCCAAACAGCATCGCCAGCTGTGACCACTTATCGAACGATGAGCAAATATTGGCGCGGAGTGTTCCCTGGGCTTGACATTCTATTTGCTCCTTAAGAATCGTAGCAAGAACTCCTGTTATAATTTATGTGTTTTTAGTACCCACTTTTTAATATTTCCTTTCTCTTGCAATTCATAGCATCATCTTCTTCTATTATATCTGTATTTATGCCCAGTTTCTCGTAGTTCTTTTGTACTTGTCTATGTAATTGATAGGTTCTTAAATCTTCTAATGCATAAGGCTAAAATGCTGACTTACGTCATGTTTTGTTCATTAATTAATCTGCAGCGCTCTTGAATGTTCAAAAATTTTACTTGACTAGGGCTCTTTGGCAGGATAAATTCAAGGGGACATAGGGCACTCATTTCAAGCACCCATTATTTTTGAAAAAAGGAAAGAACATAAGAGCGTGAAAAAGAAAACAGTATTAAAGTATGGAAAACTGGCTGCCCATAAGTGATGTGACTTCCTTTCACTGCAATGATACTAGTGGCACTGGTGGACAACGTTTGAGGCATGAAACCCATGATTACCTTGGCATACGTCAGCGTGGCAAATGGTTTACCACACTTACGAATGCCAACGGAATTGTAGGTTTCATGCAGACATTGGTTGTGTTACACCTTATGAGCATTGCATTTATCGAACATGAAGGTTTACAGCAGTGCTTTGAACGACAAATATATTTCCTAATTTTCAGAATTTCTAAATGCAAGAGTAATGCTACAACTCATCGAAAAATTAGTTTGCAGACTATATACCCATAGATACACGCTTCTTCGGGTGACATTGCAACGACAGGTGGTGGCGGGATGTATGTCTTTATTTCAGATTTAAATATTGCCTTCCAGGCCTGGGTTAGTCTACTACATTGAAGATTCTAGGCCAGAGTCACTGCACTAGAAGGAAGTGAATTAAACTAAGAATCATAAACCTGAAAATATCTTGTTCGTGACATCAATTTGACAATCAGCAAGGTTCTTTCTGCATTCATTTCCAACTTTGTGAAATATTTTATATGACTGGCTTCAATAATGTGAGAACAAATATCTGCTTATTGTCAACACATTTGATGGCACCCATTTGCACACTATTCCTTTACAGGCTAAAAATTATATGTATTAATGAGGTGTTTAAGGTTTTGTGCACTGAATGTTAAGGGATCTTAACGGTGGCACAGAACAGAATGCAAGAAAGAACAAAGGAATGTAAGTATGGTATGGGGCTTTGTAGGCAGACGCTTTGGTGTGCTATTTCTAAAACGCCCTACGGTCTGCCTGAAGGCATTGTCTAACGCTTCGGCTGAATACATTGGCAGCCACTTATTAAGGGGAAATGCTGCTCGAAACAAGTTTTTAAAATTATTTCTGCGAGAGATTTGAAAAAAAATTCGCTCGAACCACTTCGTGGCAGCGGCTCGAGCCCTCTTCTCCGCAGCGCTGTCCACGGCGCTGACACTGGCGTTGACGCTGGCGCTGTCCGTGGCACTCATCGCGGCGTTGCGGGTGGAGAATGAGAGGACAAAGTGAATGAAGATGAGTGGGCGAAGCACCGGGGGATCATTCGTGCAAAACGCCGGAAGCATTCTCCAGAATCCGGAAGCTGGCTTCCGGAAGCGGAACCAGAAGTGGAAGTGGAAACGGAAGCAGAAGCCGGCAAGCCGGAGCTTGGCGTACATATACTATACATATACATACAAGGAGAGGAGGGGGAGGAGGATGCGCAGGCGCAGTGTGGGTGTGGACGCCGCACGCCGGATGGAGGGAGGGACATAGTCCCGACCATAAGCTGCTTCGCATCTAAAACTGCTGCATAGAGATTTGTAGATTTTAAATATGTCAGTGGTTTTTGTGTAGCTGCTATATTTTTTAGTTATGTCCTACACAGTGGCAAAGTATCTGCGGGCACTTTATTGTAATAACAGTTTCACAAGAATTATCGTGTTGTACCTTATTCAGTTCATTGTAGATCGCAAAGTGCCGATATCTACCCAAACCACATGTAAAATTACTGAAACTTTGCAAAAATATTCATCGTAATTAGCCTATATTTATGTCCACTGCCGGGTGAAGGCCTCTCCCTGTAATCTCCAATTACCCCTGCCTTGCGCTAGCTGATTCCAACTTGCGCCTTCAAATTTGCTAACTTCATCGCCCCACCTAATTTGTTGCCGTGCTCTACTGCGCTTCCCTTCTTTGGTATCCGTTCTGTTACTCTAATGGTCCACCGGTTATCTATCCTACGCCTTACAGTGCAATTTCAAGTAGATATTAGCATGCGACATATCTTGAAGAGTACGTATGGCAAATTTCGTTAGTATCAGACAATTGTAAGTACACAAGGTTATTCTCATGGGACTGTGAAAAAATTATTGAAGTGTATTAAGCTTTACTTGCGTAGCCCCACTAAGTTTACATGGTATTTGGATAGATATCAGCACTTTGCCGTCTACAAAGAGCTAAGTTAGCGACAGCACAAAACTTTTTGTGAAAATTTAATACAGAAGAAAGTGCCCGCCAATATCACTATATATTGTGTCATTGTTTAAGACATAACTGAAGAAATGTAGCAGCTAAACAAAAATAGCATATACGAAATCGGCTTGAAGAACTCTCTAATTGGCCTAATTTTCAAACCTCTAGTACAAAAAATTTTTCATAACATTTCGAGTAGCATTTCCCTTGAACACAACATTTAATAAACAAACCGTCTCGCTTGCTATAGTCACCTATAACACAGCTGGGAAGACAGCCCAGAGTCGCTTAGACAAGAGGACTTGCCTTCAAACTTGAAGGCAAGAACTCTTGTCTAAACGACTCTGGGCTGTCTTCCCATGGGCTGCTGTTAAGCACTGAGTTTTCCTTAATTCTCCAGAAGTGCAATACTAAAAATTCTCAAGAATGCAATGCCAGCATTCTGCTGAAATTGTTTATTTGCTGAAGTTATTCTACCTTAATTATTGTGATCTTGTTTAAGAAGACACTGGCAACATTGGCAATTATAATGTCTGTCAGTTTTGTAAATGTTTGCCAATTATTTTGTCAGCCTATGGTTCTTGTTAATAGAGATATTCATTGCAGAAAGAGCTAGTACATTGTATTTAATTTTAAAGGTACTAGTCATTCGTAGATTTTTTGTCTTCAGCATTTGTTCTGCCCCACAACTGTTTCTTAAAGTCTGAAATGATGTACTCGCCTCCTTAGCAATGTTCAGCGAAATCTGTCAGTGTGTCTTGTTTAAAATACTGTTGATAGACCAGATAGGTTATTTGTTATAAATTATAACGATGATAGTGTAGGACCATAATAGGATTGGCGTTGACTCACAACTGTGCCCAACTACATCCAAGCAGGTGTACCATACAATGTGCATGTGCTCAGAAGAGCTGAACGCCACAAATAAAAAAGTTATGGCCACCCAAGGCTTTTACATGTTGAGTGTCATGTTTTAAGAGCAGATTATTTGCCAGATGTAATTTATCCTCAGTAAATACATAAATCAGTTATGTGAGGTGTCTTATTTTTATGTTGCAAGTGCGAAGTTCCTGTGATCTTGCTTGTTTCTATATGGTTTCCTTTGTGAGTATGAGCGATGTAGGTTGCCTCGACGCATATTCTAAAAACTGCTTCCTGATCACTGCGACTAACGAAAGTTAACTTTCACATAACTTACCCGGTTACTAATATCGCAGACTTCACGTTTAATTTTATTATGTTTGATGTTATGTTTATCTACCAAGTCGGTTTTGTCCTACATTGAAACATATTCACCCATTGCACAGTGGGCACCCAAATTATGAATATCTGTTCTTTCTTTCTAACTTGCTCTGGTGTTTTCTTAGCTTAGCATTGGTGCAATGGCCTGTCTGCACCTGCAAAAAGGTAGCAAAGTGGCTAAAGTTAAAGGTCGACGAAAAGATAAAGATACCAAGCCGTATATTCAGAGTTTGTATACAATTAAAAAAATTTGACATTCCCCTATGGTGTGAAAGTCGCTTTCGGCATCAAATGAACTGCGTAGCCTATTTGCTAGAGTACACAACAAAGTAAAAAGTAACTCTATGTAGCAGCGGCAGTGGAAAGTTCAGCACAGAAAATGGGTTATTTCACGCACCATTAATGTGGCTTATCAGCTGCTCCCATTGTGTGGGAACGCATATGTTGAGTAGACTAGCCTTCGCGCCAATGTTACCTTAAGGGGACACCAGAGAAAGGTAGAAATCAAAAACAGATATTCACACTTGGCTGCCTACTGTGCATTGTGTGGATGTTTTTACTGTACAAAAGACTACTGTGGTACATAATCACAAAGACAAAAAAGTAAAAATTAGTGTTATATGCCAGTCAACCTTCTGTGACCTTCAGTGTTCATAGAAACCCCTATTTTCTGTATGTGCCAAGCCTATATAGGCTTTACGTAACTCAGTCATGCTTGCTAAGTTAAAAATCGGAACAAGAAAACTCACACGAACTTTATATGAGTGACATGCAAAGGATGGCACCTAATGTAACCTAATGCATTTACTGAGGGTAGATTACAACCCTTGTTGTGATGACTTGTGATGAGTAGAAGAAGCCTTCCTCACGTCTCTACTTTCTGTATGTGTCTTTTGGCTCTTCATGCACCATTTGTATTGTATTGTTACAGCGGCATGTGTGTAGCTGGGTACAGTTTAGTTATCACCTGGTATGCTTCCTTCCTTGTCCTCGTCATTCATGCCCTATCTTTGTCGTAACAAAATACAGCTACCTGTGCTACATATTTTGCCAGCGTGTTTGCTTTATGGCAAGTCTTGTATTAGTGCTTATTGCAATCAGTGAAATTGTTGGTGTCTTAAAAAACTTAGTCTTAGGAAAACATGTTTATGTCATTGTAAATAAAATGTTTAGCTTAAATATTGCTGTATGTTATCTGTAGTATTGTCAGTTAATAAGTTTTTATGCACTGTTGCAGATTGTATGAGAGAATAAAATTGGTGCACAAGTTTTTAATATGGTGTTTTCAGATCAATTTTCAACTCAAGCTAAGAAACATGCATGGGTTGTGTGGGAAAAGTGCCAACAAGAGTACCATACGGTAAGACAGCTGTTTTTACTGTTAAATTGGTTTATCGATGCCAACCAGTTGCTGTCGGCATTTTATAGTGCATAGATTATTTAACCTAAGTTGGAATATTGTTCTTATTGCACTTCATTATCTGGTTCTCCTTTTTTCACCAATGTTGCCCTTCGTTATATTTATGTGTACGTTACTTGCATAGAAGGTTAAATTAAGTTCTAAATAAAAATACGCATGTAAGAACAGTGAAAGGGGTTTAGCTTCAGAACCTCTTGACATAATATAACTTCATGACTTGTGTTGCAGTGAATTCAACTTTTTCACGTGTGACATACTATTTTGGAGCGTCATTATGGCTCAGAGTGACATTTCAGTGTCATACACATGCAGCTGCAAGGTGCATATTGGGTGCTTCTCTAAAACTGTTTTTCTTGGTTGGCCATTCTCTGCTGACTGATACATTTGACACTTCCAGAAGACAATACCAAAGTGTTGAAATACTCACTTTTTTGTTGTTAAACTGCCACATGCTTCTTAGCAGACTAGCTATGGATTCGTAATTATTCTATGTTGTTTTTTCACACTAGTAACTTTGCACGGTGAGCAAAAGTTTTTGACTCATTTTGAAAAGTGGCTCGACACTGCCAGCCAAGAGTCCAATGACTTAAGTGGATTAGTTAGTTTACTCTATTTGCAAGAGCCCTGCACCATGCCTAACGCGACACACACTAGTGGAGTCATCAGACTCGTCAAGAATAGTTACCTGACTCTTTCAGCAGTGGTCATGTGACCCTCTATTTTGACTCATCTGACTCATCTAGAATAGTTAACAGACTCCCTCAACAGTAGTCATGTGACCCTTTATCTTCAGTCGTCTGACTCATCTAGAAGAGTTAACAGACTCCCTCAGCAGTAGTCCTGCAACCTTCTTGAAAGGTTTCAGGAGACTACTAGAAAATAGTGTGCATGACTATTGCGTGAGGAGTTCAGTAACCACCTTGTATACATCACAGATAGTCTTGGGACTCTCTGGAAAAAGAGAGTTCGGGTGTCTCCACCAAAGTGTGTCATGTATGTGGCGAGTTCCGACTCCGCGAAAAGAGTAAGGGATACTCTTTTTTTTCTTAGTGTGATGCTGCAAACACGTGCGTCGTCAGCTACACGAACCACCGACGCCGCACCAAACGTTTTCAGCGCTTGCCGCTAGGGTACAACGCATGCGCACTCAGGACATACAAAAGGCGGATTATTGACTCTTTTCGCGGAGCAGTTTGCTTTAGAGAAAGGAGATGGCGTTTACGGCGGCGTGCTATACCTCTCCTCAGCAACCGCGCACGAATATGAAACCATTACCTCTTCTACCTTGCTTCTGTGCGATCAACGGTCGGAAATTCAACTGAGTTTTCGCTAACGCACTGTGTTCCAATCATGCTAGATTTAATCATGTGGATTGAAGACGTGTGCACTATTTGGCTGCAAAAAATAGTGACTGGCATGTTAAGGAATGGAATGAATCTGTGTGGCCAAGTTCGCGGACCGCTGCTGCAACTGTCCGAACGTGTTACCGGCACTTCGAGATGTACGGCTTTCCTCCATGATACAGAAATTTGCTCATACGCCAGCATTGTATCGCTAACCTTCAAAGAAAGGGCTTCAGCCCCGGAACGTCGGCAAGTGTGAGTACCACTCGTTAAACAATGACAAAGAGAGTAGTGCCGCTTCCTGTCATAGTAAGTTTCGTGCACGTTACCTATACACATCTTAAGCCCACTCTATCGCCCACGTACGAAGAAAAATTGAATGGGCGCACACATGAATATATGTGCTCTATATACTCACAATAAATGACCGACTACACCGATGGCGCACGAATGGTCGACGAATGGTTTCGTGACGGTCCACAAGAGTAAGCGATCGAGTTACTAACGGTAACATATATTTGCTACAACTGTACAAAACAGCTGCGTTATGAGCCTTGTGCGCAGCAAGAACAAATCTATCGGAACTGAGCACACCCGCGAGCAATTAGGGCGAAACTAATTAGATAGTGGCCGCACCGAGGTACTTTACTGAGTCAGAAACTGACAAGCCGCTGCTTCAAAATATTTGCCAAATAAACTACAAAGAGCAAAACACACTAATCTTGATTCAATTCATCAGGGGAATGTTTGGATAGCTTCGAATACATATTTAACCCCGCTATTAGAACAAGCACTATACACGCTGCTCGCGCCGTTTGGACATAGCTTAATCAGCTCCGAAGGCGCTTTTGCATGTACTCTGAAGCTGTGATCAAAGCTTCGTGTCGTTCACCCAGTCACCGTCAACGATATCTCCCAAAAACAGAGGTTTTCTAAGCCGCGCCGGCGTCATACACTTCAAGTGAAAACAAGGAGGCAACGGAGGCAGCTGAGGCAAGCAATGGACGCGTCACCACGTGATCAAACATGGCAGCGCCCACGGGATCTCCGCGAAAAGGGTCAATAGGGAGCCCAGAACAACGCTTGCATGTAGGCTAGAGCACTGCACGGGCCGATTTTTGCGGCCCGGGCCCGGCCCGGGCCCGTCTTTACATTGGGCGGCCCGCCCGAGCCCGATCAAAACTTTTATGGCGAGACCCGGGCCCGGCCGGGGCCCGGAAATAATCTACGTTACCGGCCTGGCCCGGCCCGCAACCCCTTTACCTTAAGCCCGAGCCCGGCCCGAGCCCGACTCGAAACCGGCCCGAACCCGGCCCGAGACCGAAAAATACATGTTTTTCAGAGTTGAGAAGCCCGAGAATCACTCGCAGAAAGCCCGAGCCCGGCCCGGGCCCGCGTCAAAAAACGCGAGCCCGGCCCGGGTCAAAAAGCACACGCTGTGCCCGAGCCCGGCCCGAGCCCGTGAAAAAACTTTACCCGGCCCGGCCCGGCCCGTGGGCCGGGCCGGGCTCGGGCTTACCCGAAATGTAGGCTCCCTACTGTAGGCTCCCTACTCAATTATTAAAATTAGCGCCATCTCTACCGTCCTCCCCGCTTCGCGCGCTTTTTCCCTCAAGCCCTGTTTGTGGTGGCGGCCCCTTGTCCGATACAGCGTAGCAGACGACGCCACGCGTTAATACGATTGGGATGACAACCTCCCAACGGGTCTGTCGTCTCCGTGGTCAAACATTCGGAAGGCGGGCGCCGCCTGCGCCGCTGAGTTACTCGCAGCACCAGTAGACGGCGCTAACCTCCTCCGGGCATCTGCGAAAAGTAGGGAAGATATTGATATGATCAGAGGGGTATCCTGTAAGAGCCCACCTAGTGGACTGTCCACTTCGGCTATCGCGATTGGCTCCAGCAGCACGCGCGAGAAGCAGCCAGCCAGTCTCTTTCTCGCTCGTGCAGCTAGAGCCAATCAACGGCACTCTTTTCTCCTTTCTGGGGTTTTACGTGCCTATGAGGCTCACCGTAGTGGAGGGTTCCGGATTAATTTTGACCACCTGGGGTTCTTTAACGTGCCCTACAACACAAGCACACGGGCATTTTTGCATTTCGCAATGGCACTTTTATTGCTTCAAGATGGAGGATGACGTGGTAAGCTGTGCATGTGTACATGCATGCACATGTTTTCTGCGTCATATGCCTTGTTTCTGCTCTTTAATATGCATTCACAAATAACTGTACATTCCCAAAATCATTTATTGCAAGAAGCCTAGGTCGACTGAAATGGGACTAGCTCAAATGCTCACGAATTTACCACACTTCTAACAAAATGAAGCTTCTTGTGTTGGGCACGAGATTGCAATCCATATTTGGCCTCCGTTAATTCGTAAATGCTTTTAGAATGTGGCCGAAACTTCCTACATGCATGCACCGAAATCCCTAACTTTACTGCGATTCTGCTCTGCGATACCGATACGAATGCTCGCATGCCGCCGCGGTGGCTCAGCGGTTACCGTGCCCGGTTGCTGACCCGAAAGACGCCGTTTGGGCCCCGGCCGTCGCATTTCGATCGAGGCGAAATGCTAGAGGTCCGCGTACTGTGCGATGTCAGTGCACGTTAAAGAACCGCAGGTGCTCGAAATTATCCGGAGCCCTCCACTGCGGCGTCCGTCATAGCCTGAGTCGCTTTGGGACGTTAAACATGATAAACCAATGTGCACATGTACCTAGGTAGTAAAGCTGCAGAAGTGCACTTGTGCCCCAGATACGAAAAACATTAAAATAAAACGGCGGCAGCATGGCACCCGCTAAACAATAATTTTAACTCATGTTCGTAGCATGGCGATCCACGCCGAGGCAAGAAACTGGACGAGCGGGCAAACTCGGGGCAGAGTCGAGCTGCTCTCGCTTGAGTTACACGACATACGGCCAGAACAATCGTGCAGAAGCACTTTTATTATTCAGCATTATAGCAGTCCGGCTACTCCACGTAGTAACGTACCTTGGATGAAGTGAGCAGAGCTAATCTGGGAGCTCTCAGTAGACTCCCACATTTGAAAAAGACCGTTGACGAGTAAACGTAATGAAAACAGTCGATGCTCCAAGAGCTACTCGCCGTCACGCAACACACTGAATGCCACAAGTCGCACTTATATGGATATAACCGAAAAATAACACAGAATATGCGCAGGGCGAGCGCGCGAGCGAACAAATACCAGAAAAAACGAGCGAAAGGAACGGCTACCAGAAGTTTCCTAAGGGCGCCGGATGCCGGCGCACAGCGTTGCTAGAGCGCGGTGGCGCTGGATGAAACCGTCTATATGTAGCATCGCGTGTCGCGGTTCTGCCAGTCGGTGCGGTGATCGGTGCGATGACTCAATATATCGTGAATTGAAAAGACGTATAGAGCTGCGCTCATATTTCGCATGAGGCAGTATCGCAATTGTCGCTGTATTTTTTTAAATGCGAGTCTGCAGGCTTGTAGAAAAGTATATACGAAATGTTCCAGGACACTATTTCCTGCAAAATCGGGAGGAGTCGCCGTTGTCACCAAGTGCCGATTGCTCCTGGCGTCGTCTGCTATAGTCATCAGTGGGTACACGTTCATGTACGACGTTCGTTACTGGTCATTGCAGTACAGTTGCTGCGGCGCACTCATAGATTTGTCGGCCCTTTTTCGACGATGATCTGCGGCATTTGGCCTTCAGCTACCGCATGTTAATTCGCTGTAATACTGCGTTTGTATATCCAGCGCATGCTGCGTGTTCGGTCGCCCGCTCCGTTGGCTACAGACATTCCAATTTTGTGGCTTCTCAGCGTATTATGCGTATCAAGAAAGACGTTTGCTGCCATTCACTGCAAACGAGGTGGTTGTTGCGATTTGTTAATGCATGCATTGCTTTAGTGGCATTGCAGAAAAATACAATGTGGAAGTTCTGGTAGAAAGGCGGAGTAAATTAGTGGTCAAAATAAAGTTACGAAAGTTTGGCGCTTCACTGTCTCTTCTCTTCTGTCCCCTTTTCACAAAATGCATTTCGCGCCACAGACAAGTTCACCTAGGAAAGTTACGCAGTCTTGTGCTACTCTGCTGACCTACGCAAGATAATCTTAATTAAATTTATTTGCATGCATCGTGACATAGTTCGCCCCTGCAAGTTAGTCAGCTCAGCGTAACGCTTTCTTTTTTGCGGACATTTTCCCGTCGAGGTTCGTCCATGGATGAGAATTAGCGCTGTAGAAAGAGGTGACAACCTCTGCTTAGATCACCGTTTTCAATATGCTTTGTTCTGTAATCGCGCCATACGTATTTAAAACTGAAACAAGAAAGTTGAGAAGTTCAGGCTGGCTGTTACTTTACCGAATAAGTTGCTGTAGCGGGGGGGGGGGGGGGAGAAGGTGGGGGATGAGAAGGGTACACGTACAAAGGCGCAATAAAATGTTCACATTCTTTCCTGCGTTTTCTTTAGATATAACATTATCTTTAGGTTTACTATGATAAAGTGATGTCTTACGAGTGGGCTCCGGTAATCTGAAAGTTCGTTGAACAGAAATATTTCTTTGCTAACCTAACATAACAATATTTTTGCACTACAATGTGGTTATGACACTTGCAAGAAATATAGTCAAGCATGCTTGACGATTGCGAAACATGATAGAGCGCCGTGCAACTAATGTTAGAGATAAATCGCTTGCCACTGAGAAAAAAAGATTTTTCTTGTCAAAAAAAAGTTTGGTACATGAACCACAAAGTGACTAGAATTGTGAGCTAAATTTAAAATTATCATTGAAATACGGTGCCACTTAACCGGAGAGAAATCTTGTGAATGGGTCATGGGATCGTGTTTTAGTTCAAAAGCTGCGCAGACTCTCATTTACTCACTCGGCGCGACGTTCTATGACCGAGTCACGATATGTTGTCATTGCCCGCGAGGACTGCGGTTATAAGACATTTATTTTTTATTTAAAAAATGAAATTCTGGGATTTTACAAGCCGAAACCACCTTATGATTTAGAGGCACGCCGTAATGGAGGGCTCCGGGTTCATTTTTACCAACTGGAGTTCTTTAACGAGCACCTAAATTTAAGTATACGCGAGCGCTTTCTCATTTAGATCACATCGACATGCGACCGCCGCGGCCGTGGTCGAATCAGTGACGTCGAGCGTTGCAGGTCAACGCCATAGTCACTGTGCTACCACATCGAGTGGTGATATAGCAGATACATTAAATATATAACATTTGCTGTCTTCCTAATGCTGTCATGTATAGAATTAAAACTAGAAAAAAACACACAGTAATTGGAGAATGCCGTGCAACGCGAGCCGCAGTCAGGGCGCTAAAAAACAAATGAAAATGAAGCTATTGTATAGCTGGAGCGTAGCAGACGACGAAGGTGGGTCTGCCGACTCACATTACCGGCGCCGCCATTGGTAGAGCACTAGGCTAAGAGAAGAGCGTAAGCAGGTGTCAATGGTTCCTTGGCAAGTCAAAAAGTTGAGATTACAAGAAGTGTCAATTAAACGAAACAAACACCGTGAAAAGAAAATGGGTCCGAGTGAGCTCGTGCAAGACAAAATTTAATGCAGAAGTGAGTTCGGTACATAATATTCGCAAAAGAGACAAAGGTGCACCAAAAATGTTTTGAAACCATGTAAAAGCACTAGGAGCTCCAACTGAAAGTTCCCAAATTACTATGAGGGATGAAGACGGTAACATCTTCGAAGGAGACGATGTGCGTTGGCAAATCAGATGGGTTAAGAGGGATAACTTTTGGCAGGAAAGAAAGCCTAGATCAGATTTAAACAGAACCAGCAGCAGCAGAGAAGCCTGAGAGATCACAATTCAGCATAGAAAGCCTTTGATGGAAAAAAAGTCGAAGAAAATGTCCACAATACGGCGGCCGCAGGACCTGATGAAATCCCAGCACAGTTATCCAAAAATCGAGTGATTAGAACGAAGAAAATTCTGGTTGGACTGAGTGAAAGCAAGATGAACCTCGTCTTCAAAGGCATGGGAGGCAAGGATAAGACGAGCTTGTACAGGCCAGTTCTGGTGACGTCGGTTATATATAGAATGACAATGCAATCCATAAAATTAGAACTGTCGAAGTGGTTGGAGAAAAATGATGTATACTTGGGGAACTAACCCATACAAAAATACTTTGTTACTTTCTTTAGAACTCTTACCAACTATCTATCAACTTTAGTAACATCCTACGTACTTTTACTTTCTATTACCACATGTTACAAGAAAGTTGGTACGACCTGTTTTTACTTCGGTTTGAAGAAAGATTCTTTAAAGAAAGTTTAAAGAAAGTTGGTAGGCTCTGTTATAACTTTTGTTTGTAGGAAGTTTGATCAAAGAAAGCTTAAAAAAGTTGGTAGGCTCTGTTTTACTTCGGTATGAAGAAAGTTTCTTTTAAGGAAGTTTAAATAATGTTGGTAGGCTGTTTTAACTTTCGTATGTACGAAGTTTGTTCAGAGAAAGTTTATAAAAAGTCGGTAGGATCTGTTTTTATTTCCGTCTGAAGAAAGCTTGTTCAAAGCAACATTAAAGAAAGTTGATAGGCTCCGTTCTTGTTTTCGCTTGACGCAAGTTCGTTTGAAGAAAGTTTAAAAAAAGTTTACGGAAAGTTGGTAGGCTCTGTCAGAATCTTTGCAACGATAAAGGGTGAGATCACTCTCACGGTCTTTTCAGTTTTCTCACTGTGTACCACGTAGTAGCGTGGAAAGTTCTCAACTTGTCGGACAAAAAATTTAAAAACTTCTTCGGTGCGCCCCCTCTTTTGGGGGCGATCAGAAAGCGCGGGAAAGAACTAGCCATGCAAATATTCCTGTTTCGGCCGAAACGCCAGCCACCCACCATGGAGTCCTACTAGGGGACGCTGCAGTGCCTGTAAACATAGGCCCTGCAGACGCCAGCTGTACTTCACCACTATAACCGAATATGAAATAACGTAGGCAGGCTACTCACCCTCGCTGCCAAGAACATCGGAAGGAATATAGAAGAGAGTAGAAGACAGGAAAGATAAAAAGTAAGAGAGAAAGACGAAGGTTGGAGAGGAGGATAGGGAAAGACAACTACCGATTTCTCCCGGATGGGTCAGTCCGGGAGTGCCGTCTACGTGACGCCGAGGCCAAAGGGGTGTGTTGCCTCCGCCGAGGGGCCATAAAGGTTCAAGCACTCAGCATCGGCTCCACCCCCAGGATCCCCTTTTCCCCGGGCACAGCTAAGCCACGCACGGTTAAATGTGGGAGGGTGCAACCCTCGTGTGCTCGGGTACGTGGTGGCGCCACTCACCAAACGCCTGCTTGCGCAGACGCCCCTGCAGGGATGGCTTGACGATTCTCTAGCAGACATTAACGTTTTTTTCATCGGAGTACACCGTGTTTCGTTCCGACAAAAACATGCATGGGGAGGTGTTTTTATCTTAGTTTATAGTGCATTCAAAAGTTGGTGTATTGACAACCGGACCAAAACTGCGAACTGGCGGTACGGAAGGTTTTGTTGTCACCCGGTAGAACACTGAAAGAGTGAGAACAAACTTTATGCAAAAGAGCGCACGAGCGTAGGTAGCTCCTCCGATCTGCAGTGGGTGGTCCCCTCAGTCCAGGAGTCCAGTGGTCCTAGCTGCTTTTCTCGCTCAGCAGACCACTTTGAGCTGGTCCGACGAGTGGGAGCTGGACAGCACTGCCTCCCATTGCTCTGTGGTGGTGTGTGTTGTGGGTGTGAGCTATGGTGTGATTGCGCAGACCCATACAATGTGGTAAAACGTTGCGCATTGATCGCAGTGTAGGCATTTATAAGAATACAGCACAGGGTGCTAAAGCGCAAGATCAGCGTGGTCGTGTGTTGTAGCTTCTGTATGGCGCATCCTCCGCCCCCATTGTGATGTTATTGGGTGCAGGATCACTCGACAAAGAGATAGAAGCAGCACGCAGAAGCACAAACACACATCAGAAATGTATTGGAGACACGTAATACATTGAAACAGCATACACGCAACAGTTCACCAAATTACGTTCTAGAAAACATGCAGCTATATACAGACCAGTCAAACGTAATCTGCCTACAGTTCATTCGGAAGCAGGCGTCGCCGTGTCGGAGACGTCGCGGAACCGGTGTCGGACAGCAGGGTCGGACAACAGGGCCGGACAGCAGGGTAAGGCAGCAGGGTTGGACAGCAGGACCGAACTGCAGGGTCGGACCGCCTCGTGGAGCACAGGTGGCTCTGCGCCGCAGTCGATGTACCGAAGCCTCCGCGTGCCCGGTTTCACGACGGCGGGGTTCGCGCCGGCAAGCACAGTGCAGCAGCCCACCAGGTCACGTCCACAGCTGGCAAGGTAGCCCTGTGGCCGCTCACCCGAACACTCGTTCAGCCAGGCTCAGGACCGCGAGCCCTCCTGGACCCGTTGCCCAGCGGAAGAACTGGACGATGTAGCTCTGTGGCCGCTCAGCTGGTGACAGCTTTGATTCGGGTGCAGACGTTGTGACGCGAGCGGCGATAGCTCCTATGAGCCGGACGCCCAGCGAGGAAGCTCTCTGCCGTCGAACGCTAAACCTCGCGCACTGCTCACGCCAAGGGCCACGCTTTGTCGAGCCACGCTTGCCGAGGCGCCACTGTCGACGCTCACCAACGGTGTCGATGATGATGATGATGACGGCCTTAAGGTACGTACCCAGTCACGGGTATTGGCCAAGAGTCGGTGTCCTGTTCGCCACCGCACAGCACACTGTCTTCATTTGTTTGTTTGCCACTCCCGCCTGCCATATATTATCACACCCATCTTTTTGTAAGTGTATGCCGAGGATAGGAAGTCTGTCCACCTTGGGGATATCTCTAGGACCCATTCAAAGGTCGATGGTTGGTGCCATGGTTGTTGGTCGTCCTCGTGAGCGCTTCTCGATTATGAGGAGCTCCGCCTTCTCCAGCGGGCAATGCAGCCTGCTTGTCTCCGCGTTCCTTGCTACGAGTCTACTGCCTCATGTTTTTCTCCTATGGACCCTCCGACCGTCCATATCGTGATGTAGTCAACATACAAGGCATTATTTTCTCGATTTTCTCATCAGTACCCGTTATTTTCTCGAGTCGGGCTGGGAGGTTTCTCATGGCTACGTTGAAAAGTGTCGGCGACAGCAGTAGTCCTGGTGGCGTTCCCCTATTCGGCGTGTCTACTCGCTGCGACCTCCCATTTCCCAGCCATATATCATAGCTGTATGATCTGTGAGGTAGCCCTCACGTATTTGTTAGTTTATCGGCCGCATTGACGAAGATGCACTAAGCACAGGCCGCCCGGTGAAAATGCGGAACTCTTGATAAGTTTGTGTGATGAGGTTCTTTAAATGAATTACTCGCTACTGAGGCACAGCCTCAGTGCATGAAATGAAGAAGCCGTTCATTACCACAACAAGCCATTCATTAAAGAAAATACAGCGAAAAGAGAAAATGGAACTCAGCAAAATAACCACAAAAACAAATTACGATCAAGTCTAGAAAGAAAGCATGAAAGTCAGAAGGGGCTTACAGTTTCATGGTTCGCACTGGAGCTGTGGGATGGACTAGAAGGGGCGACAGAGGCGAAGCTCGAAGTGGAGTAGCGGTGGCGAAACCAGAAGCCATCGAAGAAAATCATGGTCGCCCCCAGGCGAACACCAGTGATCCAATAATGCAGAAAGAAGTTCCTCAAGTTCCACTGTGATGTTGGGAACATGGATAGGTACCCTTAGTACGGTAGAGGTCTTGTCACCGGACACCAAGTCTAAGGCGTTCACCTCTGCTACCGGTACAAGGGCTTCATTTCACCCATGTCGGTCGGCACGTTATCATCAGGCAGCCATGATCAACGCTGCTATGAAGAGAGGCATAGTAGAGACTGGCAACAACAGGACGCCCTTACGGCGTTCGCAAGCCGGAACTCGGGCACAGCGCTGGAGACGCTGTGCCGCCTGGGTCGGACGCCCTTCCGTCGTTCGCCAACCACAGGCTGCAGGAAAAAGTTGGATGTCATGTCGATCCCAGGTGGGAGCCTGGAGCGGCTTTGGGCCAGGAACTCGAGTGGCCGCTACTCCCGCACCTGGTCATCTTCTTCCCCATCTTCTTCTACGTCTGCCACGATGGCTGTCACTTGCTTGCTTCCTTGCTTGTTGCTCACTTCTGGCACTTACCCACTATGATCACGGCACTCGCGCACTTCACATATCACAGTTTGCAAGACGCCAATGGCTCACAACATTATTGTGATAGCCGGCGACTCAGACTTCCGGCCGTTCTCTGAAATCAGGAATAACGGTTGTTCGACACGGGCTGTTTACATACTGCTCTAAGCACCTTTGTAAACCGCTTGATTTTGACGCAGTACGGGTTACAGCCGACGAGGGCAATCTCAGCGATATCTCCGGTTCTTGATCTCATATTCCTAAATTAACATAGTATGATTAGTGACACTTACAGTCTACCTGAAATAAAGAACCACAAAATTGTTTTTTCAATAATTTACAGTCCTAAATTATTGAAAGTAAATTACGGCCAAAGAAAAATATAATTTTACGTTCAAGGAAATTATAAAGTGATTTCAGACGAATATTTACTCGAAATTGAACAAAAATGCACTGAACGTAATGTCGACGACGGATGATCCTCACTAAAAACAAAACTCCTAATCGAGAATCAGAAATGCTTGGTTCTAAACTTCACAGAGATAAGGCGTGTGTGATGCTTAGAATACGTAGCCTTGTAAAAAAAACATTTACCCATGTCCTCACGGACTCGCGTGCCGCAATTCTGGCCTACGAAAGCGGCAACGCATCTAAAGTAGCGCGTATACTACGTACTAGCGAGCTCAAAAAAGAAATTGCCTGCCGCGACGGTCCCCCGGCCTCCGAGAGACTGGACATTCAATTTAATGACTTGCTACTTACTTACCAAGAAATCACCTAACACCATCGAAAAGGCAGAATCAATTACCCGCTCCCGCACGCCAAACTCGAACGCGCGCAGGCGGCCGCGTTTAGAATGCTCCAAACAGACTCGTATCAGTCAGGAGGCCTACTAAGTCACGGCAACTTAGACATCCCGGCAAATTGCCCAGACTGCCCAGAACTTTATTGTTCACTCTCGCACATGTTATGGCAATGTACCATGTTACCAAAGCGCCCTCTCTCCTGTGAGCCCGAATGGGAAGAAGCCCTCAAAAGCCCGGACGTCAAACTCCCACTCAAGGCCGTCCAGAGGGCCCAAGAACTGGCGCAGCGTCACCACGTTCCAATCCGGACTTGGTCGTCGCCTACGGTTTCAGCCGGAGGAGCTCCCCGCGTGGAATCTCCAACAGCTTAAGACGCCTCAGGACCTCAATAAAGTTCTTGACTGACGGACTGATGAGGCTTATTTGCTCGCTTTTGCACAAGCAATAGAGGCCTTATCTTAGACAAAAATATCCGAAAATCATCTTTAAACCAAAACAGCATTATAGAAGCCAAAGTTATCTTATAGTGTAACTTGTATTTATTCATTAGAAGCAGAAGCAATACAGTGTGGAAATTAATTAAGAGTAATTACAAGCAAGGATAAGGAATACGTCTCGTGAAATCTAATGGAATCATTGCAGAATACACAAGGCAAAGCCATTGCTCTGAACGACCGTCTGAAGTCTGTGTTTCTGATGCATTCACACCGTTACTTTCTTAACAAAACGTCATTTTATGCATTGAAGGATAAAAGTAACCGGAATGCCAATGCATTTCTCCGCAAAATTCTGGAATTATCTCGAAACTGGTGTCATCCTGAGAACTCGCTCCAAGTGGATCCGCCTTGCTAACTTCACAGCTAGAATTTCACTAGGTAAACACTTAATTAGTGACGTTTTGTTCATTTGACAATTATGCATTTCAATTTTTTGTGCAAGTTATGTCCGCCTCTTCAATCAGTCAATCAATCGAATTTTTTTATTTTTTCACAAAAAGGTTTTGCAGATAGAGGTATACAGAAGGAGGTCCCATAGTAAAAACTGAATTGGGACCTCCTGTTCATGGTTAACATAAAAGTTACAATGGCAGGAACGGTAGCTGAATGAGTACAATTGTAAAAATGATAAATAATAATACAGACACAAGTAAATAACGATATTAATAGTCAACAGTGTATCGGCAGTAAGTAATCTAATGAAACTAGGTAAAACTAACATATAATTGGAGGAAAAAGAGATAGGAAAAAAAGAAACATTAAAGAACAACTTAAGCAACATGCTGACGTACATAAGAACGGCAGGTCTAAAACGAAAGCGGGTAATACAGTACACTATGTCACATACATATCACATAACAAAAAATTTTTCAATTCATGGCAAAACCTATGGGCTTTCTCTAGTTTTATGACAAATGGTAATGTACTCCATGATGATATGGTTGCAAAGTTAACGGTCTGCTTGCCATAATTAGTACGTACTTTGGGTAGAATAAAGCTATTATGAAGCGCGAAATGTGTTGGGTTGGTGTTCGTTAGAGATAACATAGGAAATAGCGACAATGTGATGTTGTCATTTATTAGTTTGAACAGTGGCAAGGTTGAACTTGACAAGGCGAGTACACCTTTTCATGAGCTAGAATTGTTGTATGTGCCACAGGCAACATTTAAAATTTTTTGAAAGTGTTCCCAGAAACACCCGGTATACCATTATCTGAGGAGAGCAAGTTCCGCCTTCTGAGCTCTATAAAGCGACTGGCCCAGATAACGTCTCTAGTTTAGTGCTAAAAGAATGCGCACGCCAATTAGGTCACCTTGTCGGCCTACTCTTCACCCTCTCAAAAGAACTTGTCCCAGAAAAGGTTGCACATAGAACTCCAGTCTACAAGCAAGGGCCATTAAAACTTTATATACGAAGTAATTGTAAGCGTAATTCTAACATAATTCAATCAATTCTAACATAATTCTAGTTCTTGAGCGGGATTATTCAGAGAGGCAGACATTACTTTCAAGAGAAATTGAAACCTATATTGAAGTAATTAAAAAACGCGAATTACCTTACTAATTGATTACTTTACGGCACGTATTCAAATTTGCGAATTCTAGCCGGTGATATAGCAAGACATATCCACCTGGAATGAATTTCAGCAGACAGCAGTTTGGAGATATGCGCCATCAAACTCGCCGTAAAAACGCATTGTTGTTCCACTTGCTTTTTGAACAAAACGCTCTTTAGTGCATTGAAACACAAAAGTAACTGAAACGGCCACGTATTTCGTCCCACACTTTGGGAAATAATGAATTGAAAATGCTTCATTTTCAGACGGAAACGTCATGCAAGCTCACCAGCTAAAATTCGTAAATTGCAATATGTGCTGTAAAGTAACTAATTAAGTAGTCATTTAGTGAGTATTCGGTGATAGTTGAATATGTTTTCTTCCCATGCTACTAATGTACACCTCTTTAAATAATCCAGCTCAAGGAAAATAATTATGCTACCTACCACAGGCGATTGTTGAAAATTCCAAAAATCTTAAAAATTACCACCGTGTAGAACACCGACTCATTCAACTTTTCTGTAGTTCCTCTAAAATGAAGGAACACATTATTTGTAGCGGTATAGGAAAGTATCTGCCTACACATTTCCTTTTTTTCAGAACCAGCATAAATTTTGCCCAGGCTTCTCATGCTGCTCACGATTAGTAGAATTCCATTTAGTTATAGCATCCTTGGTTGACAATGACATTTCAGTGGACTGTGTAGTGTTAGACTTCAGTAAGGCTTGCGATAAGGTCAGTCACTTCAATTTATATAACAAAGTAACACGCCTTGGTCTCTCAGATATTGTAGTCAGCTGATTGAAAAGCTATTTTGCAGGCCGTAAACAACTCCCTTTAGTAAATAGTCTGTGTTCTTCATTGGGTCCTGTTACATCGAACGTCACACAAGATCTGCGTTGGAACCACTAATGGCCTTAATATTCTACAATGACATTTCAAAAGGAATTTGCTGACAAATTAGGCTTTATTCCGGTGGCTGAGTTGTTTACCGCCCAACAGACACTGTCAGAGACATAGAAAACCTCCAGTCTCATTTGAACGGAATTCTTATGTGGCGTGATACCTCGCCCATGGCTTTGAATATTATCAAATGTTATTACTTTCGTTTCACGACAATATACTCGGATGCGCCAAATTATTTCTTGTATTAACGACGATACACGTCCGTGATTCACAGAGGCATAGTACCTTGGAGTGCACTTCAATGTACTCTTTCCAAGCAAGAGCATAAAATAATAATAAGGCAAATAAAACTGTCGTGATCTTGGTCCGTAGTTTGCACAAAAATCCCTACAAGCATAAAAAAGTTTCGGTATACAACGTATTTAAAGGGACCCTGAAGCGATTTGACGATTTTGTACAAACGTACTGAGTTGGTAGAGTAGGTCCTCCCGATCATTAATTGACGCATCTAACCGCTCCACATAAAGCGTGTAATGTCTTATAAGGTTTTAAAAAGGTACATCGCTACCAATCGCAGCACGCCCATAGGCTGAGTTTTGTGACCAAGTGACGCGATTTGACCATAACACGTCAGTAGGGCCAGCTATCCGATAGGTTGCCCAGGGCGCGTCATCGATAATTTTTCGAACAATATGGTGAACAAATGTTGTTCGTAATGATTTAGATGGTTCGTAATTTGTTTCTATAAAAAGAAAGTAAGCGAAAGAGAATGCACAAGGACATGTATCACTATACTAAAGGCACTTCCGGCCCACAGCAAGTGTCGTCTGCTTGTGTTAAAACGTCCTCCGTGTTGACGAGAGCTGCGCGGTCAGTGTTGGTCTTGTTCTTTCTTTTCGCGAGCACCATGGTTCGCCCTTGTTGCATTGTGGGCTGCAAGCGTAGTGATCGGCGACATGTCAAGCTGCGACATTGTGCCCCGCTGCAAGGCAGCAGACGAGCAGAGTGGCTGCAGCGCATTGGACTGTCGGTATCCAAACGGCGCCAGTATCTACGCGTTTGCGGCCGTCACTTCACGTCCAAGGATTGCCGCAATCGAGTTTAGCGTGTCCGGTATTCAGGTAAACGCAAGCGCAAGTTAACTGGCCGTTTTACCACGTTTTACGTGATGAACGGAGGCGCAAACGTGAACTACTTGCACGGTGCAGCCACCTGGCAGCACAAAGCTCAAGGAAACGCACAGCTAATATAGCAGTAATCAAGTTTTTTCTACTTTGCTGCTGGCTCAAATTTTCGACAGGAGCGTAATCCTGAACACATTGTCTTTTGAAATGTTTACATGTTTTACACTTGGTTACATGAATATTAGCTATGAATATTAGCTCTGTATTTGGCTGGTTAAGCTCTGCGCCACTAGATGGGTGGACCGTGCATGCCGATCAGGCCGATCAGGCCGCTCACGCACGTCTACGAAGCTCCTTCATCACAGCGGTATGGAGGAGCTTTCGTTTACGTGTCTGCCTATCCGTCAAAAGACCCAGTTCGCCTGTGGTTACCGGAATACCGGACACGCTCGGCGCTGCGACAGAACGCTCGCAACGCACGCTGCTTAATCGCTCTCGCTGGAGATCGACGGCCGGCGGCTAGCGGAGAGGTTGGAGAGCCTTCGCGCGCAAGCACCAAGACAGCCGGAAGTAGACGATAACACGTCACAACCTGACGTAGAGCCAGCGAAGGCAGAGCTTAGCCCCGATCACTCGGCGAACGAGTTGAGGAGGACATGCATGGCTAGGGAGGAGGGTAACTTGTAATCAACCGTAGCTCTCTTAATATGAGACGCTTCACTTAAATTGGGACGCGAATGTTTTACTGTAGCTGTACCCTACGCGTCTACAAAATTGTTCCAAACCGTTTCAGTGACCCTTTAAAAGCCTATCCTCGAAAGCACCTGCGGGCTTTGGGACCCTAATCAGAAGGACCTATTCGACTTTATGGAAAATATGCGAAGTTGCGCTTTAATATTCATTGAGAGTTTATCGTCGTCTCAGCAGCGCCACGGCAATAAAGACAAATTTACAGCTGTAGTTACTAAACCACCATAGGTGCTGCATTTGGCTAAATGTTTCTTTTTTTAACGATATTTACTACGAACGGATTGGAGTGAACAAGACAACACATAAGTTACTACCACACTACTTCTCTCAGCAACTAGGCTATTGCTTGAAGCTTCGGGTAGTTACATTTAGAATCAATTTACTCAAACACTCTTCTTTTACGAGCACAATTTTTCAATAGCGTACATTCTGAACAGGTGACTACTGAATCGAAGTTCTGCGGTGCAATTTTATGTATGCAAGGGCGAAAATTGATTGAAAATTTTGTTGTTCTTTATTCTCTTTCGTTTACTTCTTGTTTTGATGTACTGGCTCTCTATCAAAGTATTGTTTCAACATGCTGTGTATTGTAGACGGTGTTTTTATTGCACTATAATATTTTATTAACAGTGGCCATGTCTGCTTCGCGCTTCACCGCGTACTACGTTGCTGTACAAAAAAAATCGCACGTACAACCTCATCCCCCCGCATTGATTCCATTATAGCGAATGCGGGATATTGAAATAAATAAAAAAATATATGTTGATGTGAAGTAATGGTGATGGGGATATGTTCCGCAATGGTAAGTGGTACGCTACAACCACGACGGGCTCTGTTAAGTCTGAGCGACATACCATGTATCGTTCGGTATAACAATATCCTAGTCTAGAACATAGCAGCCCTAACTCTCTAAATATGCGATAGCGCACTCATATTGCGATGTTACGACAGCTGTGAACGCCTGCGTCACAGGCGACCTTGCACGTCTCATTTATAAAAGTGACATCTCTAGTCCTTGTACGCACAAACTTGAGAGTTCGGGTACACTATGACGCACTAGCGTACTATTTAAAAACGGAACGCATGGCCACTACGTCTCCCCCGTCCTTTTGTAACGCGTTACGAAGGAGCCATAGCGTGGTTGAGGGTGTCGTAACATCCTCGCACATTCTATACTTTATCTGAGTTACATGCCATATGTAACACCTTCGGCTATCCCTTTCATAACGTAACACTTCGAATAGCCGATATTTTAGTTGATATTAAGAGGAATAAATGGAACTGGGAACGTCATGTAATGCGTAGGATGGATTCCCGGTGGACCATTAGAGTTACAGAATGGGTACCAAGAGAAGGGAAGCGCAGTCGAGGGCGGCAGAAAACTAGGTGGGGCGATAAAGTTAGGAAATTTGCAGGCGCAAGTTGTAATCAGCTAGCGCAAGACAGCGGTAATTGGAGATCGCACGCAGAGGCCTTGCCCCTGGAGTGGACATAAATATAGGCTGATGATGATGATGTAACACTTCTTATTAATTCGTACTTTCTTTTTGATGAGTTTATGCTGCTGGTGAGTCAGGGTGAGATGTGTTATTTTTTTGTGGGCTAATAGGGTTACCGGTGAAACGTCCGTGCTGTCACGTTGTTAGGCTCTAACTATGATCGTGACGAAAGTTATTCTTTCATACGCTAGCCTACGCCGGCGATGTAATGCTAAAAAACTAGCAGCTCTCACAGCTGCACAGGTGGTCCGCACATGCTCGTGCTCAGCACGTGCTCGATCCACTGCTCCCGCATTCGTCGTGGTCGTCTGCGTCCACAGCTGGCTGCGTTGCCGCTAATCATTCCAGCGTAGAATTTCACTTCTCTTCGGTCGTCGTAATGGGGAGGCCACGTTTACGGGGGTATGAGCCATTGCTTAAGGGGGTATGAGCCGTTCGTTGTCTTACGTAACAGACAGATTTAATTTTGAAGAAATTGCATGGAAATCTATCCCGAACGAATGCGCCCAGGAAAGGGTTCGTCGTCGACGTGCCAATTCTAGTGTGAGGGCTTCCGAAGCCCAGGAAGAACGTCAGTGAAGAGCTGTGGACCCCCAGTTGAGGGAGCGCTATGTCGGTAACAAACGTCAGCAAAAAGCCGCCGACCCCGAGTTGCAGGAGAGGGATGTCAAGGCCAAACGTCAGCGTCGTGTAGCCCTCCAGGAACCCGACAACGGTGGTGCACGACTCGGCAACGCTAGCGCCAACTTCCCCGTTGTGAAGGCCAGGTTTCAACGCGAGTTTCTCAATCGGAACTTCGGAGCCAGCTGCAGTACGTGTGACCGGTTGTGGTTTGAGCATAACGTGGTACTCGTTAGTGCAATTCGTTCGGAGGAACACCGAAGAAGCACACAAGCTTCGCTTACGCCCATTTCCTCAGCAGGGGAAGGGCGACAAATTGTTTATTGTGATAGCAAATATATGGACACTCCAGGCGAATTACCGCCGCAGTCGTCGGCAGCGTCACCGAGATCTACAGTAAAAAGAACCCGTGCGATATTACCACAGCCACGTGCCCTATGCTGTGGGTGCGAGTGAAACCGTGCAAAGGTGCGCCGAGAACGGAGGTGGCTCGATCTCGTGCAGTCGAGGGAGGATTTAAGGCCCGCAGAAAGCGCGCCGTCTTCCATCGTGTGCAAGACTTCAGGACGAGGGTGGAGGCGGGGGCCTTCAACTTCGACGACAGCTGCGCATGGCGCCGCTGAGCAGGGCCACGCGGGCCCTATCTTGAAAGCATTCAGCGGTGCGTATAGTCTAGGCGCGCTAAGGGCTGACGGCTTCGTGTGTTCTGTGCTCTCGCATCTCAGTTCAGGTTGAACTTGATTGAGGTTGAAGGGAGAGGCAGCAGGAAGGCCAATTCACTCACGGCTGCTGCCGCTCTTCCTAGCGCCAGCATTTTGACACTGAGTTCCCACGGCCACCGAGTCAGAAGAGTTCGTTTTTGCCTGTGCATAACACTCTGCTTGTTAATTTAGTTGGTAACTGAATGCTTATAGGTTTATACGGTCGATAAAACTATCATTACTTCGTATAGCTGTCTAATTATCTGTCACGATCAATGCTGTGCCTTTCAGGCGAAACTGAGCCATTTTCTTTTTTCACATTGTAGTTAGTAAGCTTGGCAACTATTAGGTGGCATATGTGAAGTTCGTAAATGTCAAGCCCGTGGCTCACTGCAAAAAAAATGACTGTGAAAAGACCTAGGAGCGGTGTTTAGTTGTTGTGGTTAGTTTTGCTTTCACATGGTATCTGCTTGTGTTGGTGGGTTAGCTACGTTCGTTCCCAATCTTTCACCTAAAGCTTCCGCATACCGGCATAGTATTTTTTATAAGTTAGCTTGAGTACTATAGAAAAAGCCTCCGGAAACAACAATTGCTGTAGAGCTTGCCGCCAAGTAAGGGCAAATTTTTCCATCACTGCAGATTTTATAATTTGTCCACTGTAGGGGACACTATATATGAAAATACCGACATTCTGAAACAGCATGGCTGAACCGAAGTCTGTGCTATGTGACTCAGTAACTTCACGCTCTTTGTATCAATGATAAAGGAGAAAGCAAGGACCGCCAGTCAGGAAGCTGAATCTTCTGTGCAGCTCCCAGCAGCTCCTGTCTCAGCAAAGCGAA
>NC_051156.1:171341832-171457784 GCF_013339745.2 Dermacentor silvarum | reverse complement strand
CCGTAAACCCGGAGCACTTGGAATGCTCCGCAGAACATCAGGCGTGGTGATGTCCTCCAGTGGCCGGACATTTTTTCGTCACTTGCTTTGTAGCCCTCGATGGTGTTCGTCCATTGTTGAACACGACGTTCATCTTCTTCTTCACAGGCTCCTGCTTTTCGGCTGCGCCATGTTAAAAGTTCACTAGGTACTGTAGGTAGAACCCATTTATTACTACATTCTTCTGTCTCCTCCTCGTCGTCTTCTCTCTTCTTCCTCCTAACTGCGCTGGCGATGTGGTTCGCCACACTGGGTATTGCGGTCTCTATTCACACATGATCGCTAAGCACGAAGAGTGCTCATTACAAACAACAATGCAAGCTATACTTAAAGCGAATCACTCCGCGCGTGGTGGACCCGATTTTTTCTCCTGCACAAATTCTTTCTCGTCACGCACACCATGGCACATGGCCTACACCGCTCCGTTTCCTGACAACCCATACCTCAATCCAACCAACCATGTCAGAGTACCATGCGCATTTAATGTTTCAAGTTTGAGCTGGAATAGTGACCTTGGAATCTGCTACCTGACTCTGCGCGTCACCAGACGTATATTTTGTTTAAGTGATCCGACTAGAGAAACTGTAGACCCACAATTTGCAGCGCTTCTAGGGGACTACCATATTTTGCCGGAACTATGGGAACTGCCCGAAAAAACAAAAAACTATATAATGCACAGCTTGTTCCTATCGCATGCTTTCCGCAGTGCTCACTCCTCTTGTATGTGTCATCAGCTGCCACGTTATCAAATTAGAAATTGAGTGTGGGCCGCGCATAAAGCTGTCCATTCGGCTAGATAATAAGTGCGCGTTCTTTAAACCGGGTGTTTAGAGAATATTATAGGACCAGAAAATGTTTTTTCCATTCTTGCACCCTTCTGTCATTACGAAATAAACTTGTGTCTAGCGTAAGGAATTTTATGTTGCTTGGTCTCGTTCGCAACAACAGAATTGGCGTTACAACGCCAATTTTCTTCGTAAACATGGTATCTTGGTGTTTGGAATGCTTATGGATGGCAGGCTTATGACAATGGGGCCAGCCCTATCTCAATAATTTTTATTGCGATAGCAATATATGGACCCTTCCACCGGATTTCTGCCGTCGCCGTCGCCGTCGTCGTCGCCGTGAGGTTCCGTATAGATAAACCTTCGCCGCGAGCCGTATGCCCGAGCGGAAGCGTGCGTGGACGCACGCTGTCACGAGAGCGAACGCACTCATCTCCCCGCGCAAGCAAGGAAGCGGGAAGCCAGCACTGGAGGGAGCGGGGGGGGGGGGGCGCACTTCTACTCTGCCAACAACCGCGCGCTCGTCGCTCGCCCCGCACCATCTCTTATCTCCACACGGCTCTGACCTTTATGCGCTGTGCATTCGCCGCTCAGTCTCCGTTGAAGCGATAGACCGCACGTACCTTCGCCCGCTGCGGCGTATATGCGCTTGCTGCCAGCGTTTTGACAGTCGTTGTCTGCAGTCATTCAGTGCGATCTATTCATGTTTGTTGTGCGCGCTCACACCACAGTTAGTAATAGTCGGGCCACATTTTCCAACGCACGCTACACATGCAATGCTGCCCGAATCAGCAGTGCAGCGCTACAGGTGTGTCCCTTCATACGCGCTACCCCAGCAGCGCTTCTCATCAACATCACCGTTCACACGCGCCTTCCGTGGTGGTCATCGAGTCTCTCTTCATGCCGTCTACTTACGCCGCAGCACACCTGCTTACTTAATCAGCTCAGTTTACTACAATTCATATTGCTACCAAAGCCGCTCACCTTACTTCGTATGACATTGCTGTGTTGCTATCGCATTCATTGCTTCCTTCGCCTTAAGGCGAAACTGTGACATTTTTTTTGTCACTTGAGCTTTCGAATGGCAAGTTGAGGCAAGGTTTCATCGCGCTCTGGTCCTCCGTACTAAACGGATGATTTCATGGTGAATAAATAGCCCGCAAAATCAGACGAGGAACGTCTTCCTGTTTATGGTGCTATTTTTTGCGTTCTTGCATGATGACGCTGTGCCAGCACGCTGAATTTTAGATGCTAGAACAGGTGACGCATCGTCACGTTTTCTTTACTACGGTGACATGAGGTAGTGATGTGGAAAGACTTATAAGGCATTAACCACTTTGCCACCCGTAAAAGACTGCTAAGCAATCATAAGGAATAGAAGAAAAAACGCCTGCTAGTTACGACACTTAGAAGGATAAATGATTATAGCAGCTCATGGTCCACTGAATAAAAGTACTGAAAAACAGACATTACCCACCATTCTTTTCAGTTTCTTCATGCGCGGCACGCGCTTATTTTTCGTGAGAAATTATGATTTTATGTCGACGTCGCCTGTCCTTCTACAATGCCTTTTTTGAAGTAAACCGACACCAGCTAAACTTAGCTGCTAGTCACAACAGAACTCAAAAATAGAATCCCAAATGTGGCCTTTTGCATGTACAATAAAAGCTAACACATGACGTACTCAAAATGCGTAGCAGTTGCGCGATTTTGTATTCTACGACTTTTAAGCTTGAAGCCAGCTCACAACGAGCAAAAAGGGGGTAGAGTAGTAAAGAAAAAGTACTGGAGAACAGGGTGAGCGCTAACTTCCAAGTGATGGTTTATTTCGTGACCGAGAAGGCTACTTATACACTCAGCGAACTATGTGGCATGAAAATACAACAAAAAACCAAGCACGAATAACTAAAACTACCATGTACAACATATTCAGACAGCATTATGCGGCAGTACGAGATACGCCAATTCAGTGCTTGAAAGCGTAAACGAGGTGAGCTTGCACATGCATGGCCAACGACCTATGATAGCTTTCGCTTCATGTTTCTCTCGTAAGCTGATTGTGACTATGATCTAGAATGACGTATTCTTACAAATAAGGTTTACAACCACACGTGTTGCAGGCTGCGGAAGAGACCCCCCGGCTGTATGCAATTCTTAGCAGTGTAGCTCTGCTCGCGCAGCCTATCATTCAGACTCTGCCAGTTTGACCAACGTAACGTTTTCCCACTTGAGTGGAAAAGAATAAACTACAAAATGTGCGCAACACAATAGTCAAAGAATGCGTTTCACTCCTTGATGTTACCCACGAGCTCCCACAGAATGACTAGATGGGTTTTTTGGACCTGCGCTTAACTTGTTGCGATATTCACACGTGTTGTAACAAAGACAAAGAACTTCGTGCTAACAAACACTTCTTCCATTTTATTCTGCTCATTCTAAATTGGTAAGGAGGCATTGCTAACGTTCCCTAAATAATGCATTAAAATCATGCCAATATCCCGTTTCTTTTTTCTAGCTGTGCTTCTCAGTGCAACGGCTTTAGCAGACTGGCTACCCTATGTCCTACAATATCAGTAGCAGAGCGGATTCTAAGAGCGTGTAGAAAACACCGGCACGAAGATAACCCTACAACCCCTGGGGTAGGACAAGCATTACCTTATATCCACACCGCCTACACAATCTTAGAAAATCACTAAGCAAGCGATATTCGTGTGGTGTTTCCGGCCTCTAATAATTTTATGAGCACTTGCAAGCTCACAACGGAATAAGGAGGCTCCTCCTAGCTGTGACAAAAACATAAAAGGAAGTTCGTAATATTGCACACCTGTGTTCATTATTTTCCACTCAAGTGTGGAAAACGTTATCGTCAGTCAAACTGGCGATGTCTGAATGATAGGCTGCGCGATTGTAGCTACACTTCTAGAATTGCATTACAGCTGGGGGTAATTTCTTTGCAGCACTGCAACACGTGTGGTTGCAAACGTTATTTAGAGAATGTGTCATTCTAGGTCGTAGTCCACAATCAGCCACACAGAAAAATCATTGATGGAAGCTATCAAGGGCTTCGCCTGCATTGTAGCTCACCTACATTACGCGTCAAAGCAATAAATTGGCGTATCTCTGACTGCCGCACATGCTGTCTGAATATGTAGTTACATGGTGATTTTAGTTTTTGTTGTTTATTTTTTGTTCTTGTCTTTTCATTGTCACGCGATTCGCTGATTGTATAAGTATATAGCCGTCTGAGTCACCAAATAACCACCATTGGAAGTTATCGCTCAACCCTCACCGTCCTTTCTTTAACCCCTTCTACCTTCCTTGTTGCTCGTTCTGAGCTGCGCTGCAAGCTTCACAGACATAACGTACTCTTTGTGATGGAACTACAAGAAACAAAAAGCAACTCAGACAACAAACAATTTCTCTCCGTCTTCACATTTAGGCAGGGGGAAGCCAATACACTATTTTCCTACAGTTCAAAAATCTACTGAGGCTTACGTTCGCGTCCGCAACACTTGCTGCAAGTCGCTTTCGTGGAGGTGCCTGTCTGCAAGCACCACGCCGTGGGCGTTCGTGTCCACCACTAGCTGCCCAGGCCGCGCACGACGCACGCGGGTCGACCCACTGTCGGCGTAAAAGAGTGCAACACACTGCGCTGGACGAGCAGGAGCAAGGCACCGTGGCAGCAACGCGAACCTGTTCACCACCTCTATCTGCTGGGCCAACTGCGACGCCGCAGATCATGATTGTGAGTACTGCTGGTGCTGCTGCTGCTGATGAAAATGATGATGAGTGAAATGATTGCCGATCATGATTGTTTGTTTGGTATTGGGTATTTAGTTACATGCTTTATGTTTCTTCGTCCCAGCACACCTTTCCCTTGTCATGAATGATCAATTCTTCTGAATATTGGGTTCAGCATCCCAAGGTTTAACGTGCACTCAAAGCTCACTAAACGGTGTCTTTGCGTTCCACATCACATGAATGCGGTTCACTGCGCCTCATGAAACGAACTCGGGACCAGAGTTGTGGCGACTTCCGGGTTGAAAAATTCTGGAATCATTCCACATTTCAAACACTCGGAAAGGAATGATGGTGCCAGACGGGCATATCGAATGGTAATGAAATGGGAGCCCGAGATTTGGAATTAACTTGAGTGGAATGGGCATGCATAGTCCTGAAGCGCTACACGTTCACTTTAAGCTAGATGCAAAGTGGGTAAGTTTGCGAATTAGATTAACTAGATCTGGCCAATTTATTACATATCTCACTTGTTACTCAATACCGGCTGTTTTACTATCTACCCATGGGTTACTTGTACTGCTGCAGTGATTATAAGCAACAAAGTATTCCACACTTCTGCAGACCCGGTAACATGTCTATGTTATGAGGTTTTAGCGCATTTAAAGATAACATTTATTTCTGCAAAATCACGCACATCTTCAGCAAAGTGGTTGACGTATCGTTACCATCTCTACCATCCCCACCATCATCGCCATCACCAGATCTCCCTTTTCAGCAAGTGGTTGACGTTATCGTTACCATCTCTACCATCCCCACCATCATCGCCATCACCAGATCACCCTCTTCAGCAAGTGGTTGACGTTATCGTTACCATCTCTACCATCCCCACCATCATCGCCATCACCAGATCACTCTCTTCAGCAAGTGGTTGACGTATCGTTACATCTCTACCATCCCCACCATCATCGCCATCACCAGATCACCCTCTTCAGCAAGTGGTTGACGTTATCGTTACCATCTCTACCATCCCCACCATCATCGCCATCACCTGATCACCCTCCCATGAAAAGAAGTGAAAGAATTGGAATAGAGATGTGAACTGCCTTAGTTACTGTTTCTCTACAACACTGTGCTTTGAATACTAACACTTGTTTTATACAGGAAAGTGAGCCGCATGAATTCATGACAGGAATAATGCACGGAAAAATCAAACACGCTAACAGAGGAAGTGGAACTGAACTGCCGACTGCTACATAAATTTCTTTAAATATGCACTATAAGATATCCGTGCAGGAGCAACACTTTGAATACAAGGGCAAACGCTTTGAAGCAGCATGAAAATTAACCAAACTCCTGTTTTTTTGAAAACTGTTTCTGATCACACTGTTTCTGATAAAGCACAAGATAAAGCACCTAGTCGCGGTAATGTAGATTTTTAAAATTTTACGTCAGTTCAGCCCACGGTGGTGAGAAATTAGAGATCGAGCCAACTGTGATATAAACTAAATGACATCAGCGTCTGAATACCTTTTTTTTTGGATTGACAAGCCTCTAGACGACCAATCTGGCTGGTGCTGACAAACTCTAAGGGCAATTCGAAGGAAGTATTTTGCCTCAAACAGCTATGTATGCATAGATTTATACATCACATCAAGGAAGGAAGCGCAAGCTTTAGACGCTAATCATTACCAGGACAAACGCTCAAGCCAGATTGAAATATTTGGCGCCCACGTGATGTAATTCTGCTTGTTGAAAGGTGGTCACCATATGTTGAGAGTCTGGATCTTATTCTATCCGCCCCTCTTGGAGAGTGGATAATTTTCTGCTTTGGGGTTCAGATTATTCTACCACCTCGTGAAAAAGATTTAACAAATATTTTAGCCTTGCAACCTCGCTACGGAACTTGAAAACTTGCACTACGAACTACAGAAACATGCACACAGCAGCACATTTCTGTTTACTACTGGTCTTTTGAAAAGTTTTTGTCGATAAAAGGTGGATGTCGCAGTAGCGGGTAGACCTAACTTTCCAGCAAATCTCACGGGAAGTGATGTCGACCGTGGCCATGTACGAGTAGACAGGGTGGGGCCGCGCGGGTTTGTGGCAAACTCCACAATGAAAAGTCGCAGGCGTCGGGTGTCTGCACGGACAGGAACTCGGCTGCTCCCGTCTGGCACAGCAGTCCGGTAATATCTGTAATTCATGACACGTATGCTCAGCATCTCAAGAGGTTGAGTAACTTAAACACACAAGCCTGTTTTTCAAGGACAAGCACCCCACTCACGACCTTAAAGGAACAATAAAGCATCATATTGGGTTAGATGAGTTCAAAAGAATGCGCAACTGTAACACCAAATAGCTGAGTCTTACCTAAAGCGATGACTAGCTAAGATAGAAAGAACGTACAAACGAGATACTGGTGGCGCCTGTACTTTAGTGATTATCACTGCGTGAACATAGTAATCGGTTATGTTCGGTCCGGAATAGCTTTGTGATAAGAAATCCTGGGGCGGTATTCTGTAAGAGTCCAATTAGTGGACTGTCCATTTCGGCTGTCACTGATTGGCTCCTGCTTGATGTGCCGGAAGTGCTAGCCAGTCTCCTTCCTGCACGTCAAGCAGCAGCCAATCAGCGACAGCCGAAATGGACAGTCCACTACGTAGACTCTTACAGAATACCGCCCCTGCTTACACACAAAAGAACCGAAGATTCAGCCTACCGACCTTTGAAGAATTTTTTGCAAAAAACGGCTCGAGCAACCAATCTTCAAAATCTGTTGTGTTGCGTGAACTGTCGACGGAGCAATCTAGATGCAAGATGACAAAAGAATATTGGCTTTCGTTTTTCTAGTAAGCTTTCCGAGGCAAAAATTAGAAATCAAGTTTTTAATGTCTGCATTAGTGCTCTATACTAATGTTATGTACTAAACTCTTTTGCGTTTCTTGAAAGACAGTGCCATCGGCCTAGCCTTCAAATGGATGAAAAATCACAGAGCACATATCAAATCCATTCTCAGGAATATCACAAATCCAGACACAATTGTCAGCTGCCACTTCCCCTTTCAAGCATCTACTAATCACGTCATAATTTTCACTACTAGTCCCATAAGCTAAATGTTATTGCAAGAATCGTACTGCTTTCAGGCATAAACAATTCTACCTGACAGCCTTTGTAGACTTCCCTGTCCAAGTAACGCCAAAATCTGCGAAAGCATTTCGAAATCATAGAATGCCACACATTGCGGTCCTCAGTGAACAGGTTAAGCTAATCAATATTTCAAGAATCAAATAGTACTTACTGTTTGATTCGCGAGTTCTATATTTGGTGTTCTGGTATATTAATTACTGTTCGTGTATAAGAGATAAGATTTATTGTTGTTTTTTGTTATTTTTTTGTGTCCAGAAGGTGAAACACGCGCAAACTATGGCTATTCCAAATGATTCCGCTGAAGGGGAGCCGAAGTCGTTGCGCAATGCAATGATTGTCACGCATCGCCTGACTATATAATTTCTGCTCAAAACGCTCCAATCATTTATTAGCAATGACTCACTTTTAGGTAGCTTAGGAATGTTTCTACGATTTATGCACAAATATTATTTTTGGCGCTCTCACCATGTTTGTCTCTTTAAAGTTATGGGAGGTGATTTAGTATTATCTACAACGACCAAAACACTCACGTTCATTCGGTGACACGACTTGTTTTTCGTACTGCCATTGTGACGATAATTAGATACAATAACAATTCAGTTGTTTCTCGTTAGCAGTGTACCTCTCTTGAACGTTATATCATGGTGACCGAAATACGGGAAACGTGCCATGATGCTCCTTCATTAGAGCGCTATACAGTAACCGAGACTAGGCCTTGCATTGACGCATCGGACAGTATTACAAAGAAAATGGTACCATAACGGTTACATATCCAATTTCCTTGGTTTGTTACCCTGTGAGCGCTCTAAACAGCACCTTAGAGACCACGGAAGACTCTTACTTTTCAAGATGCGCTTTGCATTGGACGTGCAGTTTCATTAATTCATCACGATCCGAATGGTTTCGTATTTATTCTTGCTCACATTTTAATCGTTACACACTTTCCACGCATTCGCTCTACAAATAATGTATTAAAATGGGAAAAGGAAGCTGAATCAAGTCATAGACGCTAACGATGTTGCCTGTACCATAACTGTTAAGAGTTAATCTTGTATGGTAGCACTCGTTGCCCTGGCAGTCGCGGTGGCTGTGACATTAACACGTATAGCAGTGCAGGGAAGTACCTGTGAGCTAAGCGTAAGCGCGCTTGTATTTCTTATGGCATTAGTAAGTCCCACGTATACTATACATTGAAGACTCAGAATAAAACGAGCCTAAAATTCATCAAAGCGGCCTTTAAGATGAGCGTACTACGCGAAATTAGACATAATATGATGAAAACCCGATGGGCTTTCTATTACATTTTTTTTTTCGTTTGTACGTTCGTACAGCAGTCGTCTCACGTGTGTTTTGGTGATAGGAGTACATGTTTTAAATGATCATTCAGTGTTGCAAGATTTTCTCTGCATAATTGGTTCTGAACCGTTCTACAAAAGAGTACAACACCAAGTGAATGATAAGCCGCTCCAGGGAAATAACCCAAGCGCCAACAATAGCACCTCCATTTCTATTAGCCCCCCTCTGTGCACCTTACAAACAATGGGCTACCTTAAAAGCCCTTTATGATGGTCCAGTTGGTGCATAGACGTTTTCACGAGGGGGCTTCCGACGGTCTGGCGTGGAGAGTATGTGTCAGTGTTGCCTGTTCGGTCTGGACTGTGAGCTTGCCTTGCGCTTGCATTGCGGAGTGGTAGCTTTCCTTCGATGTCTCCGTTTATTTTTGTCATGAATGACTTACGCTCGTAAATAATGGCATATATACTCATCAAAAGGCTACAGGCCAGCACTGTGCAGTTTATGGGTGCACAAACAACCAGCGGAAAATAACGATTTTGAGGAGTATAGTGTGTCCACAACACAGCACTCCGCGAGACCACTGCCGATGTGATACGTTCACGTTTCGCCGGTTTCCTGCATCACCTGAGGACTTGGCATTTCAGTATAATGTGAACCAATGCACACATTAGTAAAATAACGCATTTTGGTAAACCTTTTTCGGCACATGTCCCAATAGGTTGCGAGAATTGTCAGCTCTTCGATGCAATATTTTCTCGTATGTAGTGGCAGAGGCTACATTTGTTATTCTTTCAAACGCAACTTCATTCCACTGCCAAATACGGGGGCCACACGGCGCACTTTTTATCGTGATCGAGGCCGATCTGGGTCGAATTTCTTGGTCGCGATTGGCTTCTTTGCTCAATCTGCGGAAGGGAGCCAATCGCGGTCGAACATTCTGATCCAGATCGATCTCGATCGCTATCAAAATGGCCGTGTGACACCGGTATAACACAAATTGAAGCACTCTGCGAGAGAACTAGTCAGTAAATACACTTCGCAACGATCTGGAAAAATCGTGTCCTATGGAAGATGTATGCAGACCCTGTGTCCACCAAAACATTGTCTCTGCGTTCACACGCACCCTGCGCAGCCCTGCCCATAAAGTTAATAATTTCAACAATGTGGCGCTGCATCGAGCTCACCCATCTTTGAGCGTTGTCTATGTGCTTGGGCAGCAAGAGAATGCAAAAACAAACGTGTCAACCTCATCAGCGCGGCCTAGCGCCAGTGCTAGAGTTCGGGAACCGTAATGCGCTAACTGTGCATGGAGTAGAAACGCGCTAAATGAGCCCGCGCAAGTTAGAACGTAAAAAATGGTATTCGCATGGGTACGCGCGGACAATAGCATCATACTTTCAAGAATAACAGTAACGAAAAAAATAAATTATTCACACAGTCGATCAAGTGAAATACTTACGTGCGTGCAGTGACCGCTTCGCTGACCACTAAGCGCTTTTCACTCACGGTCAGTAGTGGTTTGCAGTCATACGCATATGTATTTATTCGACAATTGTCAAAACTTGACATTACTTTATTATGAACATTGCACAGAAACTAGAGAAAGAGCAGAGATGGCCCTAACGCTGCAATATTATTGGCGTATTTCGCTTCAGAGATAGCGCACATGAACAATTCTTTCCGTACGCGATATCTTCAATACAAACTTCGCGCACGATCTACGTTAAGGTTCACCGTGAGCGAAGCTTGTTCCAAATTGAGACATTCGAAAGAAAAGCCATTCCAGGTAAACAAACGTAAAAATAGGTAAAAAATATATCTTTATAACAAGTCATGTTATAATCCCTATTGGGATTGACAGTATGTATAAATAATTAACTACTAAATACTAAAAATAAAAATCTAGCACCTCGGCTGTATCAGTTGCGCTGGCATCTGTGATCACTGTCGCGCGTCCGTTCGCTGCAGGTACCGCGCTGCTCGATCGCCACGCTTATGCTTTGACATTTGGTTATAAGCACACTGCACCGCACCAGATCCAATAAATTTTGCATGATTGAGCTGTTCAGTTGCGTCGGAAGCGTATGGAGTAACCACCGCATATCTACCAACCACTGACACGTCGCGTCGTCGGGCCGCCGGCGCCTGGTTCTAAGCATTGCCCGACAGCTACGTACGCGCCTGCTTTCGCTAAATGAGGCAACCCTCAACCGCGAAACCTAATGGTGATCAGATTCAATCGACGATACGGTCACATGTGTCCAGAAATAACAATGAAATATACCGCTGATTAGCACGCCAGGTCTCGACGAAGCAGGCGCGGCTACCGCCGCTACCGACGACGAAACACCACATCCACTGGCTGGGCTTGCTGTTGCCATGGCACACCACACTGAGCGCTCACGCGAACACGTGAAACATGTAACAAGTCAAGCCGCACAAGACAAGCGAAACGGAAGAAAACAATCGAAATAATGCGCGGCGAAGATCACACAACCGAAGTGCGGCCGGCCTGCTCTCGCAAGGCGCACAGTCCAAAATGGTGGCATAACATGTTCTGACGCTAGACCTCGCCCGTGTCGGCAAATGGCGCTGCTCAAACGTCGGTTTGTGAAAAGGTCTATAAAAAGAAAGTAACAGAAAGAGAATGCACAAGTACATGTATCACTACACAAAAAGCACTTCCGGCCCACAGCAAGTGTCGTCTGCTTGTGTTACAACGTGCTCCGTGTTGACGAGAGCTGCGCGGTCAGTGTTGCTCTTGTTCTTTCTTTTCGCAAGCACCATGGTTCGCCCTTGTTGCGTTGTGGGCTACAAACGTAGCGATCGAGGCACATGCCTAAGCTGCGACATCGTGCCCCGCTGCAAGACAGCAGACGAGTGGAGTAGCTGCAGCGCATCGGACTATCGGTATCCAAACCAATCCAAAGGGCGCCAGCATCTATGCGTTTGCGGCCGTCGCTTCACGTCAGAAGGTTTGCCACAATAGAGTTTAGCGTGTCCGGTATTCAGGTGAACGCAAGCGCAAGTGTACTGGCCGCTTTACCACGTTTTACGTGATGAACGGAGGTGCGAGCGTGAACTGCTGGCACGGTGCAGCCACCTGGCGGCACAAAGCTCAACCAAACACACAGCTAATATAGCAGTAACCAAGTTTCTTTTTCTACTTTGCTGCTGGCTCAAATTTTGGCAGGAGTATAATCTTGAACACATTGTCATGTTTAAAATATTTTACACTTGGTTACAGGAATATTAGCTCTGTTTTTGGCTGGTTAAGCTCT
Organism: Dermacentor silvarum; assembly: GCF_013339745.2. NCBI lineage: Eukaryota > Metazoa > Arthropoda > Arachnida > Ixodida > Ixodidae > Dermacentor > Dermacentor silvarum. The sequence goes on along the minus strand of NC_051156.1, from coordinate 171,445,495 downwards.
GCACCACCTAGATGGCTGGACCGCGCGTGCCGATCCGGCCGCTCACGTACGTATACGAAGCTCCTTCATCACAGCGGTATGGAAGGGCTTTAGTTTACGCCTCTGGCTATCCGTCAAAACACCCAGTTCGCCTGTGGTTACCGGAATACCGGACACGCTCGGCGCTGCGACAGAACGCTCGCATTGCACGCTGCTTGATCGCTCTCGCTGGGGATCGACGGCCGGGCGGCTAGCGGAGAGGTTGGCGAGCCTTCGCGCGCTGGCTCCAAGACAACCGGAAATAGACGACAACGTACGGCACAACATGACGTAGAGCCAGCGCAGGCGGAGCTTAGCCCCGATCACTGGGCGAGCGAGTTGAGGAGGAAATGCATGGCTAGGGAGGAGGGTAACCTGTAATCGACCGTAGATCTCTTAATATGAGACGCTTCACTTAAATTGTGACGCGAATGTCTTACTTAGCTGCACCCTACGCGTCTACAAAATTTGTCCGAACCGTTTCAGGGCACCCTTTAAGTTCTATATTGGCTCTTTCGCAAACAAAGCATGTATTTTGCTCCGTGGCATTGGTACAAAGGCTCTTGGCCCACTCATTTCGGCGAATTCAATTTAAAAAAACACATCACATTTCTCCTTGGGGACCTTCTTTGAGCTTTTTAAGAGCCACGATTATGAAACAAATTCTCGTGTATATTCTACGCTGCTTACATTATATGCGTTTAATACACCTCCGCGTTACGGACAGCCCAAGTAGTCACGGAGAGGCAAACCGCTCAACCACTGCTTGGTACTCAATTTTTCGGAGCGCTTCCGGCTTTTTTTTATCGAAGCGTCTTCAAAGAAAAAAATGGTCACGACGTTCTATCGGAAGCGTACTATCGTCATGACACGAGGAATAAGGATTATAAACGGGGATAAGGTGCCTCAGAAAGGCTGGCCAACGTTTCGATAGGAGGACCTATCTCAATCAAAGGCGGCCTCGTCATCCCCGGCGAGTTAGTTTTAAAGAGTTGGTGGAGTGACGTCATGTCGATGTCGCTGTGGCTGGCTGTAAAGGGACAGACTGAAAAGAAAATGACCGCTGGCGCTTGACTGTATCGGCGCGGTTTCTAAGACGAGGGGGAGAGCGAGAAAGGGGCAAAAAAACATAGAAATTAAAATAAAATAAAAAATAAAATAAAAGATAGCAATAAAAATATAAAATAAAGAAAAAAAGAGGAATAAGAGTGGTTTGGGAGAGCGAGAGGCGAGTGAGCGTTCCGAGGTGTCGTGGGCGGCGTGCGTTTGTGGTCCCTCAAGAGCCGGTCAGCCGATCAGTGTGCAAGTAACAACAATACGAGTTGAAAGCATGAATTGAGTCATGCTTTCAGTCACGCTTTAAACTCGTATTGTTGTTACTCAGCCGCTCAGTGTGCAAGTAACAACAATACGAGTTTAAAGCGTGACTGAAAACATGACTCAATTCATGCTTTCAACTCGTATTGTTGTTACTTGCACACTGATCGGCTGACCGGCTCTTCAGGGACCCCAAACGCACGCCGCCCACGACACCTCGGAACGCTTACTCGCCTCTCGCTCTCTCAAACCCCTCTTATTCCTCTTTGTTTCTTTATTTTATATTTTTATTGCTATTTTTTATTTTATTTTTATTTTATTTTAATTTATATGTTTTTTGCCACTTTCTCGCTCTCCCGCTCGTCTTAGAAACCGCGCCGATACAGTCAAGCGCCAGCGGTCATTTTCTTTTCAGTCTCTCCCTTTACAGCCAGCCATAGCCGATATCGACGTGACGTCAGTCCACTAACCGTTAAAACTAACCCGCCGAGGATGACGAGGCTACCTCTGACGAAGATAGGCCCTCCGATCGAAACGTTGGCCAGCCTTTATGAGTCACCTTATCCCTGTTTATAATCCTTATTCCTCGTGTGCTAGTCCATCTGGTCAGCCACTCTATACTTTCAAGACCAAGGGGTTTTACCAACGGCAGGGGCGGTGGCCGCGCGGTGATCGCGACGAGCCTAAAATCCCTATATAGGAAAAGTACCGCCATCCTTTGATCAACGCCGCTTCTCTCTCTCCTTTATCTCCCATTGGGCGATGATAGCGCGCTTTCACTTCTTTATATATATATATATATATATATATATATATATATATATATATATATATATATATATATACCTTTTTTCCCGCCTCAAAACATGTTGAAAGTCGCTTGGCGCGCGCCCGGCCTGAAGGCTTCAACGATGACTTTCTAGGGGCGCCACAGTCGACTTGCTTTCGCAAGCAAAACGTGAAGAAAAACAAGAGCGCTTTAGGAGAGGAGACGGCGGAGGAAAGACTAGATGGTGGTACTTTTACTATATAGGGATTTTAGACGAGCCCAGTTGCTGGAGAATCAAGGGCTGTGGTGTGACGTCACAGTGCGGCCACGGCTCAAAGTGCGGCGACAGCGATGTGGGGAAAACCTGGCGTAATGTAGCTATCGCTACAAAATAGCTTTTGTTTCTGCAATTGAACCATTATTCTGCAACTGAACTATACTGGTCACGCCTGGACGGCTGTGATAAGTCGATCATTGTACGCGATGCGTGCGGCTTTTGTCGGCATGTTCGCTTTAGGCACTTTGGCTGCCTAGCCGAGTACAATGCGGCGGCAGCAAGTCGGACGTGACCGCGGCCTGATTGGTCCGCGCTGACAGCCTTCATTCCCCGCTTCCGGTACTTCCGGCGAGCAGTTGACCGCCTGCGAACATATCTAGCCCGCCTTGAACGACGGCGAACCGCCGCCACCCGCCGGGCGGACGCCGCGCGTGGCCGTTCCCAGTTTTTCACGAGAAAAATCGCTTCGTTTGGGTCGGGATTAAGCCGCCCAAATTTCGCGTATTGGGGAATGTAATGGTTTCGCAGAAAAAATTGGGTTGCAATGGGCACTGCAGTTGGCTCTAGTGCGAATCATTGTGGCTGTAAGTAACTTGTAAAATCTGCGTGGTTAGGGCCGCTGCCATTCTATGTGTGTTGAAGATTCGTCTTTATTCACTGCACCTGTTGCTCAAGCGCGTCATTTTTCAGTTGATCTCATGGTAATATTGCGGTTGCTATTTAGCACGCATGTACTCACTGGGTTAGAAAATCTGCAATCGCAAGTAGCCTATAGTGTGCGTGCATCTTCTATTTGTCGAACATCGGGTTAATGCTGTTGCTAACCCTACAATGCTACACCGACCCTCGTGCGTGCGCATCAGCCGCATGCCTTTCGTGCTGTATTGTCGAAATTCCTTTAAACGCAGCTGCACCGTTTCCGGAGGTCCAAAGCCGATTCATATTTTCGTCTCATGGGCATATACCGCTTTCTCCTTTGCGTTTGTGCGCTCCCCTGCGCTCCTCCTACGATGGGCTTGAGAAGCACCGCGCATGTGCACAATACAATGCAGCCGCAATACATTTTGTAAACACATCTTCAATAAGCGAGGATAAGGAAGGCATATGACAATACAGATGTGGGCGCACCCGTAAACTTGCTAGGTAAGTATATCACCGGTTCACTAAAAAAGGAGGCGCGCTGGAATACATCAGTTACATGCATGAGTCATAGCCACGACTGTTGTACACGAAGCCGAAAGCTCTCTGCACATGCCTCCAATTCTTGATAGTGTGAAGAAACGGGTGGAAAACAATACCTTCGAATAATTGCGAGCGAAGCGAAGCTCGGCATTTAAAGAACATCGGTAGATTTTGGTCGATTTGATAACACTTTACGTACTTTGTTCCCGAGAGACGAAGAGCTAAATATTTCGGTACGACTTCCTGGATAAATAATGTTCGGACAGTGAAAATTTGTCTTCAAAAAAAAAAATGTGGTTGATCCCTCTTATATAGGAATCGGTATAGAACACGAAAGTGAAACGTGTCTTCACAGAAGTAGTGTAATGTTTATTGCACATTGATATATAATGTCTATTGGTGTTTTGTGGCTAAAGCGCCCTTAGGCGTTGATGCACCCACGCTGACGCCTGGTGGCACGTCTCCTCCATCACGACTACCAACGTCGATGACCATGAGCAACCGTCATGCATATGGAAGCTGCACTACGCTGCACACGCTAGCACAACGCGAAAGACGAAGCACGTAACTGACACACTAATACAACGCGCAAGACAAAGCACGTAACTGAATCGTCACCGAGTCAAATCAGCGCGTACAGCGCGTCGTAATTGCAGCCTCCGCGATCAACTTCAGAAACATTTTCAGAGCTAATTGCGGAGGCCACGCTCCGCTGTGCTGAGTACGGTGAACGCCACCTAGGTGGCGTTGGTAGTGCTTCTTGATGCCAGCGTCCCTTCGAATGCTGGCATCGAGGCGTCGTAGTGCTGAGACCACCGAAGCGTTCACTGTCGGTGCGCGTTAGTGTCATAATGCAGTACTTCTCTTTTCTGCTCGTAGGCGGCGGCACCGCCCCGAGCAAGAGCGCGGGTACACGGAGGAGTGTTAGATATATAAGGCGCGTCTGTGTAGCTCTCTGCAAATGCGTTTGTGGCGCAATGGGTTAAACGCTCGGCGATCTATCGTCGCGGACCGAGAGGTCGTGGGTTCGATTTCCAAATTTTGCATGTTTGTGGAACTTTTTATTCTGGTTTCTTTCTTTGTATTATGTTCGTGTACATTGTAAGCTGACGTATTTCCGTGACGGAAATACGTCAGTGAAGTCTTGGTGGACCCCGGCATAAAACACTTTCATGTTAAAAAAAAAGAAACAATTGCAACCAGTTCAACGCGGGCTCTGGTCTTCACGACAAGTCCGAGTGGGACGCCCTACTGCAAAGCGTGGACTTTACGCATCAACGACAGGCCGTCCAGAGGGCCCGCGACGTCGCCGAGAGCCACCAGCTTCCGGTTCCGTCATGGGCGGAGCCACCAACTTGATTGGAGTGCCTTCGGCTCCCCCAATCTTTTTTCCTCAGGACCTTTCAATAAAGTTCTTGTCAACTGTCAACGGCAGCCAGTTCTGCCCGCCAACTTTTTTTTTTCTTTTGAAGCCGAAAATGTTGGGATGTACTTGTTTATGAGTGTATAGATGTATATGGAAGATATCTTTTTTAATTCAAAGTAAACTATATTCACCCAAAATACCGACTGAACGTTGTCAACAAACCAGTCCCTTATTTCTCTTTCAGGACCTATGATGACTTCACTAGGAACACGCTCTGAACTTCTCTGAACATTTTCGCCCGTTGCATATGACCACAGATCAGTCGCTTCCTTCCGCTTTCCATATAGCACCGGTTTTCAAGTTCTGATGTAATTTCCATCCCCATGCATTGGGCGTTTCTCATCTAGTGACTTCACCGCCAGTACAGCGGAATAAATTAACCGACATCAAGAAAAGTAAAAGCAAAACGTCGTGCTTAGTTTGCTGAAGTCGCATTTTGGAGCTGTGGAGTATTACTGCTGGGCACCACAGATCGCTGATGCAATGTCAGCCCACGATCGTCGTGCGCGGAATCGAGAATTGGCCGTATAATAATTCCAAGGCCATTCTTACGATACTTCATGCACATTTCTGTATCTATATAAATACATTCTGCCGGTCGAAATCAAGCGATCTGAACCCATTCGACGCCTTCTCTCTGAACGCCACGCTTCAGCTGAGAGTGCTCGGAGGCGTTCTCACTTTCGAACGGCGAGCGCAACCAAGATCTGGTAAAGCTCCTGTCACGTGGTTCCTGCCGCTTCCGTTGTTGGCGTGATGTCTGCCTCGGTAGCATGCAAGGAGGTTTAAACCTCCTTGATGTCATGCCTGCGTGCCTTGTTTCTTTACAACAGAAGAAGGGTCGACGTGTTTCCGCTTCCGGCCTTCAATCGTTCTGGCTAATGGCGGTACGCTTGTGCCACTAGATGTGTCCCACTCATAAGTGAAAAAAACGAAGAAAACTCTCCGGCTGTCTCAATTCGGTGGCCCACGCGCGGATTTCGCTGTGGCGCCACTAGATGGTAAACTTGGGTGACTCTTTATGCGGCTCTGTTTAAGAGAAAATATGCACGAATGCAATGGAATATGTGCTATACTTGGGTGAAATAAAGATATTAATAAACAGGGAAACGTACCGGTTCTCGCATCTCAGAGGTCAAGCCCGTGTTTTCGCGGTGGGGCCGATTGATGGTGCAGCATGACAAAAGGGAAGAATTAACTGGTCAGCAGGAAAAAGCGTTGATAGCACCAAATCCGTTACAGGCATAGGCAACTCTCCAATGCATATATAGAGGTTTTCGGGAACATAGAAAAGGTAGATGAGAGATAGACAAAATGCTTGACAGGTATGCGTGCAATAAATGTCCGATTGCCTAATCCAGGCCTGGTGGCTATCTTAAACCACCCCATTCAAAGGGGATCTGAAAAAGATATCACATGACCAAAGCGCGAGAGAGAAGTACGGTGGCACTATGCGGCTCACACGTGGCGCGTTTCTCGGCGTTCGCACGCACCGCTGTGGCAGCTCGGTGGCCCACGCGCGGATTTCTTGGTGGAACCACTAGACAGCTCAGCATTTGCGAAGGTAATTTAAAAAAAAATCACCGCCCAAGCACTCCGTAAAGATGTTTATTCAGCGAAGCTGAAACGTGCGAGCCCAGTGTTTATCACTGGGTTAATCCCGACGCTGCATTAAAGTCTTTCTTAACTATTGGTTACGTCTTTGTGCTTCTTAATGAGGTTACGCACACGTTCGGCTGCGAAGGAGAAAACGACGTCACTGACGGTATGCCCGCAGTCCACCGTTGTGGCATTGCTGCTTGCGATTCTTCAAAATTAAATTGCTTCAAAATGATATCCGTCCGTCACGTAATCGTGGCCTTCGCCTTACGACGACAGAAAAGTGAAATTCTACGCTGGAAGGATGAGCTACAACAGAGCCAGCTGTGAAACATGACGATGACGACGAACGCGGGAGCAGTGGCACGAGCGCGTTCGCGCGGTTGAGCCGAGGGCCGCCAACTAGGCAGCTGTGGAAGAAGACGGTGATGCTCGAGCCATCCCTGATGATGATAGTTTCTGCGTATTGGCGACGGACGGATGAATCGGCTAGCCATATACAGCTTCGCGGTAAAACGGTAATAAGGTAACCAGCAGGGAAAATCGGTATGGTGACACAAGGAGCAGTCCCTTGCTATTTGAGAGCTGAGCTGTCTTCCTGAGGACAAAAATATAACGGAGGAAATGTGCGCCACAGGATGAGCCATGTACGTCCCCTATGAAAAAAAAGAAACTGTGCCCATCGTAATGGCACGCCGAGATATTCACCCAGCGACACCCGTAGGGAGTGTCCACCTTCAGGAAGTGTTGGGATTGAAGGAAGATGGAAGCATTAACTAGTCAGACGTCGAGATAAGTAAAATACATTTAAAGTAATGGTGAATAAAAGAGAAAAGCTTGATAGAACCAGAGCCATTGCAAGTGTAGGTGACGGTACAATGTAGTGATAGAGGCTTTCAATACAAAAATTAGGATCGAGATTAGATAGGCAAAATGCTAGGTGGCGACAGACGTAGTAAAACGTGAATAAATCAAGCAGGCTTGGTGATTATTTGTCTCCGCCCAGTTTCAAATGTTATGCCAATATACATAATTGTTATAATCAACTAAGCGCGACGATAGGTGAGCTCGGCAGTAGTACAAGCCTAGTGAGTGCCGCGTTTTGGCGGAAGGAATACTGTGTATCACTACATTGCTTGCTTCCTGAGCGCAATAACGTCGACATTCCCCATGAGATGGCACCTTCGGATTTTTTCCGAGTTTTTACACATAATTAGCACAACAAAAGCTTGCGGTAATGATTTCGTCATTTTTTTCGGCACGTATATTCTGCATATTCTGTTTTATGAATTCAATGTCCAACTCGTTATGCTGGTATACTTTTTAGAATATTTATTTTTATGTAGATATTTGCTTTATTCAAATATTCAAATTTTGCGTATTTACTTGCACCATTACTTCAATTGCTTGCCCTATATGTTTCTGCCAGTGCTTGGTATGTATCGATGTATAAGCCTTCTGGAAGCTTAATTCCTGGATTTTCTTTTACGCCTGCCATAATAAATACTTGACGCTAAAATAAAATTGATTTTGGATTGAGCAGACGTTAAAAAGCTCAACGCGGTCAACATTACACGTCGCGTCAACGCTAAGTTGTACCTGGTTGTCCACTGATCCACTTTGATACGCAGAGCACCGTGAATTATACCATTCTCTTATTTTACAGCAAAAAGCTGTTATTAGCTTGGAAGTAGCCGATCTTTGTCAGTTGCCTTTGCCAGGTTTGGTACAGTCAGAGCTACGCAAAAAACTTCCACTCTGTGCTCCCTAATTCAGTTGTTATAAACGGATATTACGAGCTCCTCCCTCTTGGATACGCTTTAGAAACGGCAGTAATCTTGAATTTAAAAAAACAAAGCAAAAAACGTCCTCGTTCTTCTTTTGAACTGCAACTACTCCAGTACCACTGGGGTGAACGTCTCAATGCTTCTCTAGAACGCTGAAATGCTACGGCGCAACGAAAATTAGCTTAGGCCTTTTATTGAGCAACAGACGCGTGCTGTACGAAGCGTCATGCAGGACATGCAACATACGTGCGGTGTGCGAGCACAATGCCTAGTGGCTTTTACTTAATGCCTCTTCGCGTATGGAACATTTCTTGCGCATCTGCTTGAAGAACCTGCGAATCTTCCAAGCAGCAAACAGCACGTTCGGCACAATGCTAACGCCGGTATAGAGCGACGAGCGTGTTGCAGAACATATGCCGCAACGTCGCAGGCCGCGCATCTCAAACAGCGCTCGTTACACCTGCCGGCCGAGTTCGAGCGCATGTAATGTACACTAGGGGCGCTATAACGTAAAATGATTCCTGGCTGTCTGCAGTTTTTTTTTAAATGAATTCCTTAATTTACCTCCAAACAGCATGAAACGAAGTTTGTCGTAGGTATAGCAAATTATTTTTCTACATAAAGATGCTGCGGTGCGAACTCAAAAATCGACAAATTGATAAAGTGACGACGAAATTAAGGTCTCTACTCCAACCGACACTACAATAAACCTGTGCTTAACAGAATACCAGCGGCAGAGTTCGTATGAACAGCAAATGCATTCGCTGGCTATATTCGGAACAGTATTTTTTTGCCTTTCGATTTCGCAGCTTGAAGGTGACAGCGTACAATAGCACATGAAGAAGGCAGCGCTCGAAATAATGGCCTCGTATAAAGGATTTTATACAGGTATGCAAGACCCCTCGTGTGATAAATCGGTATAAAAAGCATATAAAACCGGAGACCCCTTCTGAGCAAGTTGTGCAGTTAAACAGCAGTACAATGAAGTCGCTCCGCCTCGCCGCTCTGCTGGTCGGCCTTATAGGTAAGCTTCGAATTTACATTTGAGCTTTTACAGCTGGTATATATTCGGTTACAAATCTGAGCAGCGATCAGCACATGACAATTATTAACTTATAGAATATGCTATGTGCACGCGTTCTACTTATTTACAAAAAGATACAGCATTCCCGGTGGTCTCGGGAGCAATAGAAAGCTGAAACGACCATTTAGCTCAATTGAAAAATGAAAAACTGGCAGGGTGGTTTTTCGAGTTAGGTAGTACAATCCGTATCTGGGATAAAAACTTAATTAAAGATATGAGCAACACTTCCACCAGGGCTAAATACTTTGTATTTTTCCAACTTCAAATCACACTGCCTCTTACTTCTAACCATAGTTTTATAAGGCCTCCGAAAAATTGGACAAGCTTTTTTCTTTCTTTTCAAGAGACCTGAGACTGATGCTAGCTGCAAGGGAAGGAGCCATAATGTTTACATTTTCGCCCAGTGATTATTAAATGTTATTTCATGTTTTACAGCATTCTATGACCTTAATACCTGTCAAGAACACTTAAATTTATTATATGCATGCTAGAAAACCAGAAGTGTCAATGCTCCGCCAACAACTGTCAGAAACAGAGCCCGTGATCCATAAATGTCTACAATATGGAAACGTGCTGTCCACGTCATCGTTAAAATGGAGTGCAGAAGCTGCGAATGTGAAACCGAAAATGACGACTTCAAAGGTAACCATCAAGCACACTATGTCAGTCAGAAGTTTTTTAATGAAGTATTAGCTATTTCATGAATTGCACTTTCTTCTAGTAGCAGTTAAATCTGCGAAACTTACTCTGCTGTTCCCTACCACCTGTCGGTCCGTTCCCCTCCGTTACGCTGACAACGATGACGGTCAAAGTTGCCATCATCCATTCAACGCAACCTCCCTCATCATCATAGGACGAAGAAAACGAAATCTTAGCCCACCAGTGCCGCTGCATTGCTCGAGCTAGAGGCACTCCATCCCCCGAAAAAGCGGCATTTTAAAACTCAAGGTAGTGCCTGTTCTGCGTAAGGGAACAATAAATCAGTACAAATACAGCTGCAATGGGTCAGGCTAATAAGTAGATACGCTGCGAGATACCAAGACGAGACCAACAATGTCCTGCCAGTACACCAAAGTGTGCTTTGGCATTTGAAAACATCCCCTCCATCTAGCCCACTACATTGTTAATTACTTTTTTGCATTTTAAGGTTGAAGCAAAAATTGCGAAAATTGTGCAATGTGAGCTCATGTGCCAGCAGTGCTGCTAAAGCGAATATAACAGAATTAAAGTTGCAGTTTAAGTTTAAGTTGAATTTTATTTCAGGCAACCAGGGAAAAAAGTGCAGGTGCCTAACGTAACTCTACTAACCGGTCCATCGCTCGTTTTGTCGTATTGGCGATCTTTCGGACCAAGTTTTGATTTCGTAGAAGTTCAATGAGACAGTATGCACTGATTATGCAGCATTCGTTACAGGAATATTGATAAAGAGATACCGATAAATGTCCATGCATGTCATATACACTCTAATCCATTTTGTTTCTTCCGCAGGCTCCTTTGCATGATCCCATTCCCCTATGATATCCAACTGCAAACACTGTCTTTCTCGCCTGGCTATTTAGTTAACGTTCTCGCCACATCAAACTTCAAAGCTAACCTAAAACTTCATTCATCATGTCCTGAATTATTCTATTGAATATCACCTGTACCATTGATGAGCCTCACATGCCATCTTCATGGATGAATTCTGCATGATGCTGGAGCACTCTCCGTTAATATTTATATCTATGAGTTATTTCTTAATGGCCCTGTGCATGATCTTATCTGCAAGCTTTCTGGTACTTAAAAATACCTGTCCATTTCTTCATATAAATGTTCTGTCCAAGGCAGCCACAATATTGTACAAATGCGTAATCTAGAAGTACTGACGTTTTTATTCCTTGAAAGTGCGCAGTCACAGCCTTTTCACATGTAAATTTCGCTAAAAACCTCTATTCAAATGAACAGAATTCTGCAATGTAAAACTGAGGGTATTCGTTGTGTAAGATATTTTTTTGCTACATTTCGCTCATATTTTTGTCGAAACAGCCACTGTTGCGTTGTAGGTTCAAGGGCTCTGTAAAGCGGTCGTTGGATTGCTTTATCATTTCAAACCTCACACTTATGTTTAAAAACTGAAATACGGGTTCATTTGAATAGCTGGCCTATTCCTTCCAAATTTAGGTTCTTGCACGTTTGTGGAAATGCCGTGTATTATAAATGCCACACTGTGCCTGTATGCCTGACTCCCAGATTACGCGATACTTTAAAGCTAATAGCTTTCTTCGGGAGCCAAGTCCGTTTTTCAGCATTCGGCCGAATGGGCTCGTTACTCTGAAAACCCGATTTTTGAGCCGGGTGGCTTGCATTTCCGTGAATTTTAGACATTGATTCTTCGGCTATTTGCCCAACATAACTCCACTGCACCAGCGTAACTCAAGGTACAGCATTCCCCAAAAAATATATTTTAGAAAGGCGCCCGAATTTCAACAAGTTAGTAGCGTCATGAGAGAACACCCTCTTGTTAACAGGCGTATTTACGGTACTTAGTTGTTACGTCTTTGCTGCGTTATAGCAATGTTTTTGATAGGATCAATACACTGCTGTAACACAGCGTGAAAGCTACGAATAAGTTCCGTAATTACGATGATATTAGAGGAACGTACCCTCTCGAACTTACTTACTGATAGCTCTTAATATTAAGGCGGCCTTTTGAAATACCATTTTTAATGCTGCCCATTGTGGTAAGCTGGCGCATTGAGGTTAAATTCGACAAATGACCGCCTAGCATCACGAGGGGTTGCGAGGAGGCCTCGTTCGCTCGACGTGCTCTCTGATTGGTCGGCGCATGCCGGGTGCTTCACCGAGTATAAGGATGACGGTAGCGTCCTTTCACACGTCCGGTTTCCGACACTATCAGTGTTGGCTTAGAACTAGACAGAAAGAGAAGTATTCAGTGGTTCCCGCAGTAGCTAGAAAAAAAAGACTGAATCAGTGTAATGGAAGTTTCTGCGTTTTGATGACATCTAGAGCACAGCCAAAGAGAAGGTTCAACATAAAAAAACATAAATGCTTGCCACTCGGCCAGAACCAGGAGGCAGCACTACATCAAGCTTTATTCAGTAATACATTCTTAAAGTATTAGTTATGCCCTTATGCTGGGTAGTCAAGTGCATTTCAGTGATCCACAAGGTTGCACGTAATTTAGTGGAGTCAGATGACTATTCGCTTACATAGATAATTATTTAAAGATTGAACTCCGAAGTTTTACGTCCGAAACCACGATATCGTTATCAGACATTCATATCATCCGGAGTTCAGTAACGTGCACCCAAAGCAACGTACACAAGCTCTTTGCATTCCATCCTCATGAAAATGCGGCCACTGCGGGCTGGATTTACCCGTGATCTCGTGCTCACATTTAAAACGCCGTAGTAATTGAGCTACAACCGCGGGTTAGTTTGATAATTAGCTTCAATAGCTTCCGCGTAAGTACTCGCGCCGTACTTGCGTTGAATATAAATACTATCGCTAGACCACTGCTGACTGATCGCTGCGCGTTAACTAAGCAGGGCGTCGTAGGTCACGCGAGCAGGAGCCACGAAGGAACAAACTTCACTCTTTTAGATCCGCTTCAAGACTGATATATTGCGCAGTAAAGGACCAGAGTGAGGAAAGGATAACGGGAATAGAGAAGTAAAAAATTCAACAACCGTTACGATGCTCCCTAAAGCGAATTTCGAGTGCAGCTGTTTAGGCGTGTGTAATTTGTGATATACATGTATTATGGCAAAAAAAATTTGATTCTCAACGACAGGGTGCTCTCAGCGGCAGCGCTGAGCCTCTGCTTGGGCAGCTCGTTTAGCAGCAGCGGCAGACGAAGTATTTCCACCTGTTGCGTCGCCTATTATTCGGAAAGAAAGCGCATTCTCTAGCCGGGGTGGCGCCGCAGGCGAAGTAGCGCATGGGAAGTCGGTCCGAAGCCCACGCCAGCGCTTTGTTTCCACGATGGCCGCATGACTGGTCACCGCCGGTACTCCGCTTTCTTTCTCACCCTTTCGCCATACCCTCCTCCACTTTCCGCCTCTTGGTTGCGCTGCACCCTCCTCTCCGTTTTCCTCCTTGCGTGTTTTATCCTCCGCTGCGCTCCGCATTCACTTTCATCTTTCACTGTGCTCGTTCCCTTAGTTACGCCGTCGACGCCGACGACACCCGCCGCAGGAACGGGCGCTTAAGAGCTGCGCTCTAAAATAAAGCAAGAAAGCGCGATACCGGCACCAGAAGCGCCGGGGGAGAGTGGAGTGGCCATTGTCGGGTTGGCGACACGGGGCGCAATGGTAAACCCTTAATCGGACTGCTTTGTTAGGCGTCCCCCTCGACCCCCCCTGCGACCGCGTGGCCCCTCACCCCTATCTCCTCCTAGTAGCTTACAGTAGTGTCTTCGTGGTGTAATGTGTGTGTAGCTGTCCTTGAAGATCTTAACAGATGGTGAAGGTGGCGATGAGGATGCTGCCTGACGATGATGCAGTAACGTTGTTGACGACAACAGTCGTCTTCACATCTAATGAACTAGAGAAAAAGATGGAAAAAAAGCTATGATAGATTCGGCTGGTCGCTATCGCGCTCTGTTTCAAGCTGTAACGATATGGAGACCGCTTTTAATCTGAGCCAGAAAAAGCGCTACCAAGACGAATATACTGCCACTCATCAGAGAAATCGCAGGCCCGCTGAGGAAACAAGCCAGCCCGTCTTCTCTTGTAATTAAACAAGGCGCGCCCATGCCTTGGCATGCCGCCGAGGCTGACGTCAAGCCAACAACGATGCAGAAAGCACATGACCGGAACTCTGCCAAGTGTTGGTCGCACTCCCAGGTCGGAAGTGGGAGCGCCTTCGAGCACTCTAAGCAACAGCACGGCGCCCTGACAGGACCCGCCAAATGGGTTCGGAGCACTGAATTTCGACCAGCTGAATCTACTACAAGTTTCAAGCCCTTAACTGTCAGCCCGTTCGCATTTCGGCGCACAACGACAGAGGGTGCGCGTGTTTTGGAATACGCAACACATTTACATCAAAGTGTCTGCCCATCTCTCATGTGCCTTCTTTCTACGACGCTAATTTACTGGCAGCGGGCTATTAATAATTTAATGACAGCGTACTAAACGCAAGTTACACCTTAAACGTGCATGACCGTGTACTGAGGCTTTAGCTAACATATGATACTAATTGATGTGGGGATATCTTCAACATCTTAAGTCAAAGATGTCAAAGATGTCGAAGATGTCACAATGAAATTTTAAATGCCAAATATCCCTTCAGCGTAGACGTGGCCTGAAAGACGTAATTATTTCAGCATTTTAGAACGTCCGCCTACGGCACTTTCATTTGCGCACTGTTGGAACAACGCATAAAACGCCCGTGTGCTTGCATTGTAACGCACGTTAAAGAGCCCCAGGAAGTCGAAATTAATCCAGAAACCTCCACTACGGTGTGCCTCATAATCATAACTGATTTTGGCACGCATACCACAGAATGACGAACAACGCACATTTTACTAACAGATAATAATCAAGGTATTCATTTTCACAAATGTACAAAGTTGAAATTATATGGTTTAAACTAAAAAAATTGCAAATAAATAAAGTGGCTATGAGGGACGCCGTAGTACATATCGCCTAATAATTTTAGACCACCTGGGGTTATCGATCGAGCGCGTAAAATTAGGTACGCAAGCATTTTTGCAATCCGCTTCCATAGGAATGAGGCAGCCGCGTTTGGCGATTGGATACATGATCTCGCGCTCAGCAGCATAACACCGTAGTCACTGAGCCAACGCCGCCGGCACAAGCCCGCAAAGCTGTTTAAGCAGTAAGCTTGTCTGCATTCTTCTGTATGGTGAACGGAGGACAAATATTTGCACTATGAAAAGAGATTATTCAATTCTGGTCACATAGTGCTGACATTTTCAAAGCAAGCATTGTTTGTTGCAAAACAACCGCTGCACTCTGGTCTGACATACCAGTAGCCGAACCTAGCTATTATCGAGGATGGATGAATAAATAACAAAGAGTTCATGTTTCCCCCAAAAAATGCTGCCATAGTACTGCAGAATAAAGGTAAAGTCAAAATGTCAGAAATATACAACTCATTAGCGCAATGAACAACGCTTTCTTTTCTTGGCAGATATTTTTCACTTTGGTAGTAAAGTAATATATTATCTTGCATGATAACAGCTAGTGAATATGCATGGGCAGTATTTAGGGAAAAAAATGTGGTTTACAGAGACGATATGAAGTACTGGAATCGTTCTGAACTATTTTGGAAACGCCCGACAACCTGACAGAACCCAAAAGCACGTTTGTGGTAGGAGTAAAATCTTGGCGAGTTGGTATAAGTGTCACAAGGTAAAAAACAGCAAACGACACGACACAGAGAAACAGGAACTGACAAGACGAGCGCTTTCGACAACGTGATTCTTTGAAAAAAATTATTATAAGAGTAATGGTACACGCATGCGCATGTGCAGAGAGAGAGAGAGAGTGAGAAACAACTTTACGACGTACCGAGGTCGTTAAAGTAGCCTGCACACACCCCCATAAATCTGCACCACCTTGCTATAAAGGGGTATAAAGTAGATAGTGATGCGACAGATTAAGCCCTGCATTATCAACAACATGGTTGCTTATCCAAACAGGAAAGTTCTGTTTCAAGAAACTATATTCTCTGCGTCTCAAATCATGCCGCAGGTAGGCAGCGCTCGCACTTTTCCTCTATCTCTGTGTTGTGTCGTTCGCGCTTTGTTTCCCCAGGGGCAAGCTCTTGATAACTGCGTCACATAATTACGTTTTTGAGGAGTGTTAAAGTAGGAAAAAGTTTGTGCGTAACGTATGGGGAGCCGGTTATGTAATAGAGGTAGCGAAATGATGAGAGAGCTTAGAAGGGTGTGTAAGTATGTTTATATATATATATTTATATACATATATATATATGGGGGCGATCCTTTTTAAGTATTATGGAATTCCTAATAATCGCCTGTTGTACATAACATAATTCTTGCCCTCGAGCTGAATTATTCAGAGAGGCGGACATAACTTGCAGAGAAATTCAGAACTCGTATTAGAGTAATTAGACAATGTCACTAATAACTTCTTAATTATTTCCTTTACGGCACATATTACAATTTACGAATTGTAATTGGTGGTCTTGCTGGGCGTGTCCATATGGAATAAATTTCCAGAATGACAGCACGTTGAAGATGTGCGTCATCAAACACACCATAAAACTGCATTGTTCTTCCAAGAACTTTCATATCAAAACGTTCTTTATAGCACTGAAGCACAAAAGTAACTGGAACCCCCTGCATATTGTCCCACACTTTGGGACATTATATCGAAACCGGTATCATCCTGGAGGTTCCTTTCAGGTGGATTGTAGCCAGTGAGTCCTGCAGTCTCACTGGTTACAATTTTCTTAATTGCAATATGTGTCTTAATGTAAAAAATGAAAAAAAGTAATTAATTCATGTCTGGTAATTACTTAAATGTGTGTTTCGATTTCTCGGGCTAGTAATGTCCACCTCATCAGATAATCCAGCTCACCGACAAGAATTTTGCTATCTACCCAGGCTACCATCTACCCCAGGCTATTAAAAAACCGTAAAACCTAATACTTATCACCGCGCATATAGCGCAACTGACGGTGGTCCTCCGTCAGTCAGTTGCACTATGCTCCTCGTAGAGGCAGGACGTGTGTCGATTGAGCTCCTGACCAACATTTTGCAGTGTGGTGAACTTGCCTTAAATCCTGTATCCGTGACCTCAATGAGGTGCCACGTAATGCTAATGCATTTACCGCTAAATCACCACCGATTTTTTCCCTATCCTCTAAAGCAACATTACTGTAGAGCTTGACAGTCTGTTTCCAGTCATGTTTTATTCACATATAAGCACTTCTCTTTCAGGAGAATTCAGCTACAGGGTAGGCGGAACCCCCGACTTTCGAGATCAGGGTGGATTTGCAGGTGTGCCTGTGCAATATGTCATCCGCAGTGCAAACACACTTGACAATGAGAGTGGCGGCAGTGCATCATACGGCGGAAGTGGCTACGGCGCTGCATCTGGTGGATTTCTAAGCGAAAATATGGGCCGAACGGATGGTGGTGAAAACTACGGAGGAAGCGATGCTGACCAGTATGGAGGTAGCAAACGCCATACACGCCGCAGAGTCATATTGATCCTGATTCGCAAACGTCCACGGTCACAATATGGTAGCGGATCAGACGAAGACGGAGAAAGATGGGGAAGGCAAGGTGGGGATTATTCTTCAGACGATCAGTCCATAAGCCAGCGGCGAAGGGCACAACGTGCGCTGCTCCGCACCCTACTAAGGAAAATACTGCTCGCAGCGGCAAGACAGAACTCAGTGGGCGAGGGAACTGAAGAGGGGCAAGGTGGTGATTTGGGTGCAGACCAACAGTGGGGGCGCGGTGAACCCCGTTGGGGGTCAGGACGCCGCTTCGGCGAAGGCAGTGACTATGGCTCCACGTACACATTTAATGGCCGTGAAGGCCTGCCGGGACAAGGTGGCTTTAGTGTTGTAGGCGGTCCTCTTTTGGTGAGGCTCGGGAGGCTAAACTCTGGAGATAGTAGTGGCTTCTACGGATCAACTGATGACCAGGGTCCTCAAAACCGCCCAGTCTGGTTCTCTAGCCAAACCTTAAGGGATGCACAAGGTGGAATTCCCAGTAGGAGCGGTGAAGGAGGTGGCGGACACTTCAGCGACGCCGCTAATGGTGGTACCGGTTACGGCATTTCCAGCCCATTTTAGAAATCTTGGTGATCGAAGAGAAGGAAGTCCATTCAACGCAATGGCCGGTTCTGGGAGCGGAGGATTAGCCGACTCAAGAGGTTTGGGAGGTTCAAGCGAGAGTTATTCAGCCCAACCATCTACATGGCAGGGAAGGGGTGGCCGCTTTGCAGAGTACCCGAATCAACTTGAACGAGGCAATGAAGGCAGCTCATATGGTCTCATCTCAGGAGGCCTACAATCTGGGGACCGAGGAATCAACGATTACACAAGTTTAGCACCGCAACTAGGTTTCAGGGGAGTGCCTAGTCGTTACACTGAAAGTGGCCAGACTGGCAGCGCTAGTGGCAGCTACGATACCAGATTTGGAGGAAGACCTGGCAATACATTCAACGTCGGCTCAAATGCCGGATACAATGGCGTATTCGGAGGATTACCTGGTGCAAGCTCTTTTGGTTGGAGTGGAATAAATGGAGCTTATGATTCCAACAACAATCCCACTGATGGAAACATGGCTAGTGTGAACACGCAATGGCCACAGAAAAGCTCCTAAACTGATTTTCTTAAACTACCCTCAATCGGGTCTGCCTCATGCAAGCATACGTCACAGCCCGCGCAACAGATTTTGATTCATTGCCTCCTTTGTTGCTTTTAAAAATAAAAGCACGACACCTTTGGTTACATGTTGCCGTGAACTTATTTCAGCAGCGGTCGAGAGATAATTTTCTCAGGCACTGCTCTCTCCGACATTTTCATTACATGATATGGAGAACATGGAAGTGAAAAATCAGTCCTTTGCTGAAATAAAATGTATCAGGGACGACCTCCACAAAGTAAATGTGCCACCAATAGTAACAAAGAAGTTTACTTCAAAAACAGATTCAAGTGGCGAACTGTGGAATACTGTTTCGTCTAATAAAGTATGACGGAAGGTTCTTCTAGCTTGACTTCAGTACGGGTAAAGACACTGACTAATCCATCTACTGGCCACAACATTACCTGCGACAATGGTCCACTATTTACTGCAAAAACGATTAAGAAACGTAAAAATATTTACCAGGTTTGTCCGTTCCGTTATGCTCAGCTGCTGCGTGCGCCGTTGTGTCGTGATTCATGCGTCATTGAATTAATGCAGCAAGGCGGGCTATGCAATATTTTATATGCGATTGCTCACAAGAAACGTACCACAAATGAGCGCATTTCTAACGCCAAAATGCAAGATCACCTCCCAGTATGAGATGCTGCAATGCCGAATTAGTTTATTCTAAAATATTTAACACTTGCTCTCCAGGGTTATGGTCGAGAATGAAGATAATCAACATTTCCTTAGCAAAAATAATTCCGCCTGAAAAAAAGTAATTTTAGTGGACTGCTTGATTTTTATTCTTTAAATGTTTAATTACCATGCCTGATTTAACTTGTTTAAATACCTGCGCACACCCTTGGCCGTGGCTGTGTAAAATTTAGCCCTCATTTTCTCCCTTTCGGGAACATGAAACCTTGGTGTATGTGTAGGAATAACTACAAAAATTGCTTAAACTACAATTGTATTACAATTTTTCTTTGTATGCAATACGTGGCGTGGTAAAGCTTACCAGAACTGGTATTATGTACATTCCGCCATTGTTCTCGAGGGCTGGATACGTGTGACGCCTGCATAATGTTAATTATGGCAAACTTGAGCTAGCGGTTTCCTTAAATTACCAAACGCAATTCTGATATTTTGCCTGAAAACCTGAAATGCAGACAAAGAACGTAACGTTCCATACCAATCAATGGCGTTTTCTTCCTTAGTAAAAAATAAAGTCGCCAGCTCAAATCGTGACATAATTCCGTCGAAAACCCCTCTCGTGCTCATCGTATGCTGTGTTAAGCCGTCGTCTGCTACCCCAGGCAGAATGCAAATGTCCGGGAAACGGAATGCGTAGTCGTAGCTGGGCGCCAACGCACATTTTCTACGTCGAGACCGCAGAAGCATCCTACCAGCCCTCAATACAGTTGAAAAGCAAGCGTATGTCCGCATGCTACGTTATCGCTGTCGTATAAAACACAAGTGATTGTGTCAGACTCATGTGACCGATAGAGGCGCTCGCTACAGGTTTTGGCCTGCACTACGCAAGTACCGGCACCTCTATCTCTCGTTCAGTTCACTGCTTGTTCGTAACAGGTGGTGAAACCGCAAGAGGCCGTGTTGCATACATTTCATTACAAAGAATTCTCTGGCTCATCCCAGGCACTTCGTGGTAAGTAGGTCAGTAGTTCCCTGTCGTTTATTGTTCTGGGCCTCTTCTATAGAAAAAAATTCATTTGTCCATTGGTGGGATTGAACCAACTACACCCTGAACAACATACCTCTATGCTTTGACTGTTAGGCCATGATCTGTTTCAGTTTAATGTTACCCCTTGCTTAGAAAAAGAACGAATACAAAATGCCAAAAAGCATCACCATTTCTGTGGCTGTCACAAAATGTCTTCGGAACTGGAATATCATCAAACATCGCAATCTACTTAGGTGGATGGGGTCGCATCCTGAACGCCTTCCTAACACAAGCAGCTCTGTGCGTGTTAGCAAGCCGTTCATCAGGTGTGAACGCATCCCACCAGTGAGAACACATGCATCCGTGCACGCCAGTTTCCATTCAGCCACAGACTCGGAAATAAAACAATAGAGTAATGGTATAGCCTCTTGGTACACATTTGTGCCTAAGGGCGATGGTGCGTGGATAGATATGTTTATTGCGAGAGCAATTATATGGAAACTCCAGCAAAATTTCCATCATCACCATCGGTGCTGTCGTGAGCTTCCGCATATGTACTAGCTATATTTATGCTATATGTTTACTTATACCAAAGAGGATTAAAAAATATGGAGTGGAAGCCCTCGCAGATTCTTACCAGCAGAGGTCAAGCCACCGCTTGCCCGAACGCGTGGTTCTATTTGCGCCCAAGCCCAGTCCTAGACCGCTGGCGCCGCCATGCGCCGCACGCGCGTACCATGTTTCTAGCGAGCGCCGATCGCGGCGTGCTAAACGCCGCCTTTGGACGGAAACACGCTCGGCTGGCGGTGAATAGGCACAACTGTGGCTGCTGTTAACGGATCAGTGGTATTGCTAAGTAAACGCATCACTGTTTTGATGATCCAAATATTATCGTTTTTATTTGCGGTGTTGCTACGCTGCGCTCCGCAATCGATGGTATTCCTAAATAAACGCATCACTGTTTTGATGATCCAAATATAATCGTTTTTATTTGAGGTGTTGGTACGCTGTGCTCCGCAACACCCCAACGACCGCCGCTTCGCGTTTCTAGCCAAGCGGGAATCGAACCCGCGTACCCCCAGTCTCAAAGCGAGCGTCGTAACCACTGGGTCATACAGCCACGCTTCCATACCAAGCATTCATGCGAACCATATGATTGCGTTCGAGCGCCTCGGCGAAAGAAAGCACCTAGAAACATGGTACGCGCGAGCGGCGCATGGCGGCGCCAGCGGTCGAGCACTGGGCTTGGGCGCAAGTAGAAACACGCTGCCCGGACTTCACACTGGAAAGCATGCTCAACGAGATGGAAAAAAGCCGCAGTTCAACTGCTCTTGCTAAAAAAACTACAGATTAAATTATGGGGTTATACGTGCCATAATCCCGATCTGATTGTGAGGCACGTCGTGGTGGGGGACTGCGGAAAACTTTGGACTAACGGGGGTTCTTTAACGTGCACCTAAATCTAGGTACAAGGGTGGTTTCGCATTTCACCCCTATCGAAATGCGGCCGCCATGGCAGGGATTTATTCCCGCGACCACGTGCCCAGCAGCCCAACACCATAGCTACTAAGCAACCATGGCGGGTCGAAAACTGCTTGTTGCTCTGTTCATAAATATTTAGACTGATTATGAAATAATAGGTTCTTGTATTGGGCAAAAATATTGGCATTGGCTAAGCAGTGACATCGTGATCTCCCCCCGTTTAGGTTGCCACTACCTTCAAACTTCATCCTAAAACCAGCGACACAGACCGACGCATTGATAAACATCTGTACGGCAAAATAGGCCTTGCGAAAGCCATTGGAAGTGACAAAAAGACGCTTCTTGCTCTCCACCACACGCTCACGGTAATAGATTTCCCAAGGAAGATGGCGGTTGCCGACTTTACCTTTAAGACCCGAGGAAGGAATAACTTTTTAACGCGATAGCATGTAGGGCCCCGTGTCACAGAAAATCCGGCGTCGGCAACCGGCGTGTGATCACGGGTGGCGGAGAAAATCATCCAACCAAATCGACCGCGCAGGCCCTCCACGTGGTGCAAGGGTTTGGTGAACAAAAATTGAATTTCTCACAGTGAAATCCGTCACACAAATGGTAAAGTACGACTTTACCATTCGGCGTCGAATTCGCCGTCGGATTGTTTAGCAATCGGCGTCGGATTGCAATTTGAATGTACGATAAAACCTAATTCTGCTACGAGGAAACTCGAACATAAATCCCATATTCCTACCAGACCTGCGCGCACCGGCGCAATAGCAAACAATTAATAAAATAATAAAAAACGTGCTAGGGCCTTCCCATTTTAATATACGACCACTTATATTGTCCCTGAAGAAACGCCTTTCCGGCAATGCATTTCAGTTTAAAAGTGAAGCTGACTTTAAGGGGATCGGTGTAAGCTTGGTCTTTGTAAACTGGCTTTCCCATGTTGAGTGTTGCAGTGAATGAAGCCTACTTGCCGTATGCGAACGATGCGACGCGAACGGGTCCCGATAACGCTATCGCGTTCTACTCTTAAAGACGAAGCTTAAGCGTTCTCCAATTTTTCCTTCAAAAGACACCTCCACTTCAAAATCTAAAGAAAAAAATTGGAGGACGCTTAAGCTTCACCTTTAAGAGTGGAACGTGATAGCGTTATCCGGCTGTGTTCGCATAACCTTTTTATTTATGAGTAGGCTCCCGTGCAACACACAACGTGGAAAAGTCAGCTTAGAAAGCCCAAGCTTTCACTTATCCCTTTAGAGTCGGCTTCACATTTAAACACAAATGCATTGCTGGGAAGACATGTTCGAGGAGCAATTTAAGCCTTTTTTTATCAAAAAGTTTATCCGTAGTCTTTGCGGCATCGTGGTCACACAGTCGCCAGCTTAGTTTTTCGGTTGCCGTGATGCATTCGTCCTCACGTGTTCATCAGCACAACAGTCTTTGCGACCCGTTGTCGGCATGTGAACGTCATCATAAAGTCGTTGTCATCCCTTCGTCTTCATGCCGTCATCGCCACGCTGTAGTCGTTATACGATCATCATTTTATAATCCTAATCTCATTGTCGTCATGCCGTCATCGCCATAACGCCTTCGTTGTTCCATCGAGGTCGTTCTTGCTTTAGTTATTCCATCGTCATACATGCGTCCTCCTCATGCAGTCGTATTTATGGCCGACCATGGCAAGCAAGTGTCAAAGAAAAGTGGGCCGATACCTCAGACTGTGTATGTCGCATGCATCCGAAGCTACGAAGTCCTGGAATAATAACAACATAGTCTATTTTAACCCATCTTCGGCGATATGGTGTGTCGTTATATCGCTTGAATGCTAATCGTATTACCATCGACAGCCGTCGTGACAGCCAATTTTTCTACAGATCGCGGTCAAGCGCGACGTTGGAACGTTTGCTCCTTCCCACCCGAGAGCCCATGCCCGGCTGCGACAACGTCTACGGGGCAAGTCTTACGGAAAGCAAGCGCACCATTTGCGTTTCACTTACCTGGATTCCCGAGTCTGACAATGTCCGCCTTCATCGACAGACATGGTGCACCAGCAGGTCATATCCAAGCTCAAAAGCATCTCACTCACTGTCTCACGATGGGGTTCGGTGTCGACGCGAGCAACTAACATGCCCTTACGTCTCGTTTTTTTTTTTTGTTAGGTTTCTGTGTAATAGTATGCTCTTCCTAATGCAAAAAAGACGTCATTTGTTCTCGACACCGTCCTTTTTCCTCGCTAAATTGGTTTGTCCGCTTGGTTTCGCACAGTAGCCCCTGCTTCACGCCTTATAATGTTCCGGGCAGGTAATATTGAGCTAAATCTGGCGCCACTGATAGACTGAAAAACTAATGAAGGCCGTGGGTGTTATTTCGGTATAAGAACAAAACGAAGAGTTTCTGCTCAGAGAGGTTGCGCCCATGCGCACCAGGCAGACAGAACTTCAGAAACAACTTCACTCTTTGAGCAGCAAAAACTTGACTCTTTGAGCACAAAGCGATCAGTGATGAAAAAGAATTTACAGCCTTGAACCTTATGGTGCAGCTGATGCACTCCCGTGTTGAAACTATGACTAAACGAGTGTCAAATTTCAACGCAAGCCATGAAGATCTAGAAAATGCTAGCAGAATGTGCAACCTGGTAGTATGTGACATGTCTGACACGGAACATGAAACGTGGAATGAGTTCAAATTGAAAAAAACTCTGCATTTGCGAGGAAGTTACCCAATTTCAGATCAACGACAGCGAGATAGAGAGTGCACATCGTCTTGGTCGCTTCCGTTCCAAGAATCCACGCCTAAACTTTATTTGCTTTACTTCTACAAAACCATGCAAGCCATTCTATGAGGGGGCGATGACTCTAAACGGCACGGGTTTCGCCATCAGAGAACATTTTTGACCACGTATGCAATGGGAACAAAACCACTAATCTTATTTCCCAAAGCACATTACTGCGCTTTTAAGCTTCGGTTCAATCGAAGTGTTTCGGCAACAAGACCAAGAGGTATGATACTGAAAATAAAGTTGTGGTATGCCGTTGGTAGCTACAAACGTAGAAAAGCAGATATCCTAAGGCTTGCTGAAGTAAAGGTAATGGTAAAATATTGCCAAAGCGTCAAAATAACATGAATGAGTTTGCATTTGTCGCTTAATCTTCCCGCCCAAGCCTTATCAACACTGAGCTATGGCTTGACGATTCTCTAGCAGACATTAACGTCTTTTCATCGGAGTGCACCGTGTTTCGTTCCGACAAAAACATGCATGGGGAGGTGTTTTTCTCTTAGTTTATAGTGCATTCAAAAGTTGGTGTATTGACAACAGGGCCTAAACTGCGAACTGGCGGTACGGAAGGTTTTGTTGTCACGCGGTAGAACACTGAAAGAGAGAGAACAAACTTTATGCAAAAGAGCGCACGAGCGTAGGTAGCTCCTCCGATCTGCAGTGGGTGGTCCCCTAAGTCCAGGAGTCCAGCGGTCCTAGCTGCTTTTCTCACTCAGCAGGCCACTTTGAGCTGGTCCGTCGAGTGGGAGCTGGACAGCGCTGCCTGCCATTGCCCTGTGGTGGTGTGTGTTATGGGTGTGAGCTATGGTGTGATTTCGCAAACCCATACAATGTGGTAAAACGTTGCGCATTGATCGCAGTGTAGGCATTTATAAGAATACAGCGCAGGGTGCTACAGCGCAAGATCTGCGTGGTCGTGTGTTGTAGCTTCTGTATGGCGTATCCTCCGCCCCCATTGTGATGTTATTGGGTGCAGGATTACTCGACAAAAAGATGGAAGCAGCACACAGAAAAACAAACACACATCAGATTTGTATTGGAGACACGTAATCCATTGAAACGGCTCACACGCAACAGTTCCCCAAATTACATTCTAGAAAACATGCAGCTATATATAGATCAGTCAAACGTAATCTGCTTACAGTTCATTCGGAAGCAGGTGTCGCCGTGTCGGAGACGTCGCGGAACCGGTGTCGGACAGCAGTGTCGGACAACAGGGCCGGACAGCAGGGTTGGGCAGCAGGGTTGGACAGCAGGACCAAACTGCAGGGTCGGACCGCCTCGTGGAGCTCAGGTGGCCCTGCGCCGCAGTCGATGTACCGAAGCCTCCGCGTGCCCGGTTTCACGACGGCGGGGTTCGCGCCCGGAAGCACAGTGCAGCAGCCCACCCGGTCACGTCCACAGCTGGCAAGGTAGCCCTGTGGCCGCTCACCCGAACACTCGTTCTGCCAGGCTCAGGACTGCCAGCCCTCCTGGACCAGTTGCCCAGCGGAAGAACTGCACGATGTAGCCCTGTGGCCGCTCACCTGGTGACAGCTGCGAGCGGCGATAGCTCCTATGGGCCGGACGCCCAGCGAGGAAGCTCTCTGCCGTCGAACGCTAAACCTCGCGCACTGCTCACGCCACGGGTCACGCTCTCTCGAGCCACGCATGCCGAGGCGCCACTGTCGACGCTCACCAACGGTGTCGATGATGATGATGATGACGGCCTTAAGTTACGCACCCATGCATTCACGGGTATTGGCCAAGAGTCGGTGTCCTGTTCGCCACCGCACAGCACACTGTCTTCATTTGTTTGTTTGCCACTCCCGCCTGCCATATATTATCACACCCATCTTTTTGTAAGTGTATGCCGAGGATACGAAGTCTGTCCACCTTGGGGATATCTCTAGGACCCATTCGAAGGTTGATGGTTGGTGCCATGGTTGTTGGTCGTCCTCGTGAGCGCTTCTCGATTATGAGGAGCTCCGACTTCTCCAGCGGGCAATGCAGCCTGCTTGTCTCCGCGTTCTTTGCTACGAGTCTACTGCCTCATGTTTTTCTCCTATGGACCCTCCGTCCGTCCATATCGTGATGTAGTCAACATACAAGGCATTATTTTTTCGATTTTCTCATCAGTACCCGTTATTTTCTCGAGTCGGGCTGGGAGTTTTCTCATGGCTACGTTGAAAAGTGTTGGCGACAGCAGTAGTCCTGGTGGCGTTCCCCTATTCGGCATGTCTACTCGCTGCGACCTCACATTTCCCAGACATATATCATAGCTGTACGATCTGTGAGGTAGCCCTCACGTATTTCTTAGTTTATCGGCCGCATTGACGAAGATGCACTAAGCACAGGCCGCCCGGTGTAAATGCGGAACTCTTGATAAGTTTGTGTGATGGGGTTCTTTAAATAAATTACTCGCTACTGAGGCACAGCCTCAGTGCATGAAATGACGAAGCCGTTCATTACCACAACAAGCCATTCATTAAAGAAAATACAGCGAAAAGAGAAAACGGAACTCAGCAAAATAATCACAAAAACAAATAAGGATCAAGTCTAGAAAGAAAGCATGAAAGTCAGAAGGGGCCTGCAGTTTCATGGTTCGCACTGGAGCTGTGGGATGGACTAGAAGGGGCGACAGAGGCGAAGCTCTAAGTGGAGTAGCGGTGGCGAAACCAGAAGCCATCGAAGAAAATCCTGGTCGCCCCCAGGCGAACACCAGTGATCCAATAATGCAGAAAGAAGTTCCTCAAGTTCCACTGTGACGTTGGGAACATGTGTAGGTACCCTTAGTACGGTAGAGGTCTTGTCACCGGACACCAAGTCCAAGGGTTCACCTCTGCTACCGGTACAAGGGCTTCAGTTCACCCATGTCGGTCGGCACCTTATCATCAGGCAGCCATAATCAACGCTGCTATGAAGACAGGCATAGTGGAGACTGGCAACAAGAGGACGCCCTTGCGGCGTTCGCCAGCCGGAACTCGGGCACAGTGCTGGAGACGCTGTGCCGCCTGGGTCGGACGCCCTTCCGTCGTTCGCCGACCACAGGCTGCAGGAAGAAGCGGGATGTCGTGTCGATCCCAGGTGGGAGCCTGGAGCGGCTTTGGGCCAGGAACACGAGTGGCCGCTACTCCCGCACCTGCAGGCGCGTAGCCAGGGGGGGGGGGCTGATGGGGCTTCAGCCCCCCCCCCCCCCCCGAAATGTTTTCGTGCCGGCATGCACCGCCGACCAAACCTACCACCGACGCCGGGAATAATAATAATAATAATAATAATAATAATAATAATAATAATAATCATTTACTTCCCATGAAAATAATGACATGGTGGGGTTCTGGATAAAAAGTTGCATGCAGGCAACTTGACCAGCCCAAAAACCCATCAAAGGCAACAGAGGGCGTCGGGCGCTCACATGTGAGTAAACAGATGGGAAGGTGTCAATTAAAAAAAATGTGTATACGAGACAGGCAGTAATACACTTTAACAATTAGAAAAACAATTAGTCTGCATTAACAAAGAAATATTGAATTTATACATGAGCATTATAGATTACATAAAGAAAGTCTTATTATACGAAAACAGGAAAAAAATAGGGAAAAAAACAAACATAACATAGCACTATATTCAGTGCAGCATAAACTAAAGCAAATAAAGGGGGGGAAAGTCATTCAGTATTGCATATGAACAAACTCATCAAACAACAAGGATTAGTTTGACTGAAAGTAGTTGTGCAGGCTGCATAAGGACAGAAGGTCTATTTCTCGTAAGGCGAGGTTAATGAGGTGAAGTCGGAAGTGTATGTCGAAGCATTTGTTGACCATAATTCGTTCTTGAGTGCAGAATTCTCCATTGTTCAGGTGTCCTAGTGTCATAGGCTGCGACATGTTCGTGTAGGCGAGCTATGTTCAATCATTCTGGATTCTGTCTACAATGTCTTTTTCACGCTCGAAAGACATTTCGGCACGAACATTGCGAACTCGGGCTGGATTTCGTGGCACCTGTGGTGGATTTCGTGGCACTTGGGGTCACGTAACGCAAGGAGCCCCATCCGAGCACAAACTTTCAAGGGCTTTTAGATAGCTAGCGGGCGCATTGCGGCACCTCGCAGCGGCCGCGGAATCTACGGACCGCATGGATTTCAATTCCGAAATTTGATGGGTGTAAAGTTCTGATAAATTTTTGACGCGAAAGGTGCACTGACATTTCCAAAGGCGTGCTTCAAAAGATTTTCAATTCTGGAGCTTTTTGGGGTTAATGCTGTTATAAACTTAGACCAACATGCGTGCACTGGAGCCCTCGTGTCCAAGCCGTTCCAGAAATGAAAGCACGCGCTCGCAATCTTCCACACACACGAAAATACTAAATATTACCGTGACTGTGAGCTAGCAGCTGATAATTTTCTCCAAACATTTTCAGGACGCGTGCCCAATGTGATCGATCAGCTGGACCAGGGCAGCCAAAGTAAAATTTGAGAAAACAGGAGAAAGGAAATGGCCTATTATTGAGGAAATTCTTTTTGCGGACTACAAGGTCTGGCTCTCGTTGGCCAAAGGGACAGTGGCCCTATGGATTCAAGCATAGGCCCCCCTGAAAATACAAGTATTTTCAGAGCGCTTCTTCGCATGCGAGCTGATTTTGGAGATACATATCTGAAGAACCGTTTGGAAAGTTGCCCCAGTAATGCCTCGTATTTAAGCCCAGATGCACAAAACCAAATTATAGAAATTTGTGGCGAAATTATCAAAGAAAGCCTAGTTGCATAAGCAGGCTGCTTCTCCGTACTTGCTGACGAAACGACGGACATCGCCGGAATCGAACAGCCTACTGTTTGTGCAAAGTACCTAAACAAGGATGCCACCGACATCGAGGGAGTGTTTTAGGTTTTAGCACCGGAATAGATGCCCATCTCTCATTGCGACTGCAGGTTCTATGTAAATGTGTACAAACTGTTCCAGATTCTAGTCACCCTTCCAGTGACCACTGCCAGCGCAGAGAGAATAATTTTTTACAAGAGTTTACTAAAAAAACTACTTGCGCTCCACAATGTCTGTGAAACGCATGGTTAGACTGGTGCTTCTATACACCCACAAAGACGTCGGCATCAACGTGTCCGAAGTCATTGACCGCTTCGCTCAACTTCCCCGCCGAGAGAAGTTTGTCCTTTAGATGGCGAAGCAGCAAAAATCAATGCAACTAAAAAGCTCTATTCCTTCAGGTCCATAAGCTCGTAATTGTGAAAACGTATGACTGTTCGTTAGCTTTTAAAACCGCAGAAATTTTAGCCGTTTATTCTAGCAGTTAGCATCATGATCAAAATTATCATACGAATACGAAAATTACGAGGACATCAATAACCAATTTTGACCGACCTTGCTCATTGAAAGCCCGGCCCACGATGCGTTTGCCAAAAATACACTCGGATATTGGGTAGTAACTTGCCGTATGGGCAAGTAACTACCCAATATATGGGAGTATGGGCAAGTAACTTGCCGCATCATCTGTGTCTTTCGCTTGTCCTTTTCTTTCCTTTTTAGCTACCTGCTTTTATTTCTTTTTTGAATCGAAGCAAAACACTCCTTTAATTTTGGCTGCAGAATAATTGTTGCCACTGTGCAGGCAGTTAAATTACAAATTTAATTTCGTACTGATTTCTGCATTATTCCTCTATTATTCTACCTGTATGGTGCTGTCGCGACCGCTGCATGGCCCGAGTACATATCATGATGTCTGCGATCGTAGTTTTGTTCTTGCCTAGATCATCTGTCTTTCTGTGCGCAAAGTTTATTATCTCTGACTCCGCAACGTGCTTATTTGTCTTGTTTGGCGCATAATATACAGTGAAGTTTGCTTAAATACGTAGATTTATTGGAGACTTAGACGTACATTTAAATATCTTGTTGCGAGGTGTTGTGTATACACGCAGTGAACTTTGTTCCTAACGACTCTTTTTTGCCCTTAGCTAGTTGTATCTTCGCATTTGTATATTCGATTCTATCTTCGCATTTCTAATGTATATTTTGCAGAACTCCTACTTTTATGTGACTGCCACAGTTACGAATATGAGAGCATTGCCCTTCGGACGGCTTTGGGGCACTTAGACGACAGGTTTTTTACGGAGGAAAATATCTTGGGCGCGTGGCCTCGTGCGTCTGCTATGTGCAGGGCTATAAAGGCGCTGCTGTGTTTTTTGAAGTGCACAAGTCTGTATGACCCCTGTGACAAAACTCAGCGATGAACGCTTAACTGTAACTGTGAAACGTGTGAACTGTGAAATTCTCTCTTCCTTCTCTTTCAATCCCTTCTCCCCCTTCCCCAGTGCAGGGTAGCCTACCGGGCTCAGCATGTTTAACCTCCCTGCATTTCCCTTACGACTTCTCCCTCTCTCTCCTACTTTTTTATTTGTACTCACTGTTGCGAGTATAATCTCGGTGTAATTACAATACACGACCGGTAACAGCTGCTCCTGCGCAATCTATTGCAACGAGGGACAGCGTTATTGAGGTTTTTTCCTGGCCGTTGCATATGTGCAAAAATGTAAACAAGGTTCTTGAATGACGAAGATTCATCAAAATATTTGTCCTCAACTTATTCATTAGATGGCCTTTACGTTCTTCATATCAGCTGTATACATTGCTTTGCTGGTTTCGAACTCATATAGTTCTAATGTCCGTGTGATATTTTCTTTCCTTATTAAATAGACGAAAAAAAAACGCGGCCGCATTGACATCAGTTATTTCTGCCAAAATTTTTAAGACATACGAATATATTCTTTTATGAAAAAATACATATTTTACTTGACAGTGCGTAGCGTTCAATAATTCGTTTGCAGCATCTAATATACAATGGCATTGGCAATGCAGTTATTATTCATGTATTTGATCCCTCGACAAATTCTATAAGGCGGAGGCCGCGCTGCAACCTCAGCCCCCCCCCGAACAAAATTTCTGGCTACGCCACTGCGCACCTGGTCATCTTCTTCCCCCTCTTCTTCTACGTCTGCCACGATGGCTGTCACTTGCTTGCTTCTTTGCTTGTTGCTTACTTCTGGCACATACCCACTACGATCACGGCACTCGCGCACTTCACATATCACAGTTTGCAAGATGCCAATGCAAGACGCCAATGGCTCACAACATTATTGTGATAGGCGGCGACTCAGACTTCCGGCCGTTCTCTGAAATCAGGAATAACCGTTGTTCTATACGGGCTGTTTACATAGTGCTGTAGGCACCTTTGTAAACCGCTTGAATTTGACGCAGTACGGGTTACAGCCGACGAGGGCAATCTCATGGATATCTGCGGTTCTTGATCTCACATTCGCAAATGGCCATAGTATGATTAGTGACACTTACAGTCTACCTGAAATAAAGAACCACAACATTGTTTTTTAAATACTTTTCAGTCCTAAATTATTGAAAGTAAATTACCGCCAAAGAAAAGTATTCTTTTGCATTCAAGGAAAGTATAAAGTGATTTCAGACGAATACTTACTCGAAATTTGAACAAAAATGCACTGAATGTAATTTCGACGACGGATGATCCTCACTAAAAACAAAACTTCTAATCGAGAATCAGAAATGCTTGATTCTAAACTTCACAGAGATAAGGCGTATGTGATTCTTCGAATACGTAGCCTTCTAAAAAAAACTTTACCCATGTCCTCATGGACTCGGGTGCCGCAATTCGGGCCTACGAAAGTGGCAACGTATCTAAAGTAGCGCGTATACTACTAGCGAGCTCAAAAAAGAACTTGCCCGCCGCGACGGTCCCACGGCCTCCGAGACTGGACATTCAGTTTAATTACTTGCTACTCACGTACCGAGAAATCACCTAACACCATCGAAAAGGCAGAATCCAGAAAACAACCTCTGATATTGCTGCTGTCGATTCCGGCGTCCCACAGGGATCCGTTCTTAGCCCCCTTTTCTTTTTGTTATATATAAATGATATTGTCACTAACCTCTCTGTCAAAATCAGGCTTTACGCTGACGACTGCGTTCTGTACAATGACATAACAACGGAAGAAGACCAACTCAGGTTAAACAGGGACTTTAATAAGGTAGTTCAGTGGTGTAAACAATGACAAATGTGCATTAATTTCGAAAACACAGCATATATGCGGATAACTTTTAAAAAGAAGCCACTGCTATATCGCTATAGCACAGAAAACGCTTTTTTGTTAGAGGTAACGCAATATAAGTATCTTGGCTTGTACATAACAAAGGATCTTTCCTGGTCAAAGCACCTTAACACAGTAATAGCAAACTGTCGCCGCAAGTTGTTTTTTCTAAGACGCGTATTAAAATCCTCCACACCAGCAGTACGTTTATTGACATACAAAACACTCGTCCGCCCCGTTTTAGAATATGCTGTAGTTATATGGGACCCGTTCACTAAAAACGATATTGGAAAGCTAGAAAGCTTCCAGAAAAAAGCAGTCCGATTCATCTACAATACATATGGGCGTAGTTCTATTACTAACCTTTTATCTCGGAGCGGCTTGCTTTCTATAAGTGCTAGAAATCGTGTATGTCGTTTAAAATTCTTTTTCCAAATAATAAATGGTTATTACAACATCGACAAGTCTCACATTATCACCTATACAACAGGTTACGCTACAAGACAGCGACACTCACTAGCTGTAACTCCATTTACAACACGTGTAAACTGCTTCAAGTATTCATTTTTTCCTAGAACAATAGTAGATTGGAATAAGCTGGCCGATAAAACTGTAACACAGGACTCATTATCACTTTTCGAGATATATCTTTAATAAAAATCATTTTGCAATTGCTGAAATTGTTAGTGATAGCACTGTTTCACTGTATGATTAGAAAATCGCTGAAGTAACGTTTCTTTTTTGCGTCTTTTTTTCCCCCTTTATCTGTTTGCTTGTGTGAAGCGCTTGTTTTTGCGCTTGTTCTTGCGCTTGTTTTTGCGCTTATGTGAAGCGCTTGTGTGAAGAAACTTTTGAGTGCAGTTCCCAATTTTTGTACTTATTTTCTTTTGTATGTAAAGTTATTCGTGTACCACGCTGCTAAGATCTTGCTTAAGATCGCAGTATTTATAAATAAATAAATAAATAAATAAATAAATAAATAAATAAATAAATAAATAAATAAATAAATTACCCGCTCCCGCACGCCAAACTCGAACGCGCGCAGGCGGCCGCGTTCAGAATGCTCCAAACGGACTCGTATCCGTCAGGAGTCCTACTAAGTCACGACAACTTAGACATCCCGGCAAATTGCCCAGACTGCCCAGAACTTTATTGCTCACTCTCGCACATGTTATGGCAATGTACCGTGTTACCAAAACGCCCTCTCTCCTGTGAGCCCGAATGGGAAGAAGCCCTCAAAAGCCCGGACCTCAAACTCCAACTAAAGGCCGTCCAGAAGGCCCAAGAACTGGCGGAGCGTCACCACGTTCCAATCCCGACTTGGTCGTCGCCTACGGTTTCAGCCGGAGGAGCTCCCCGAGTGGGATCTCGAACGGCTTAAAACTCCTCAGGACCTCAATAAAGTTCGTGACTGACTGACTGATGAGGCTTATTTGCTCGCTTTTGCACAAGCAATAGAGCCCTTATCTTAGACAAAAATATCCAGAAATCATCTTTATACAAAAACACTATTATAGAAGCCAAAGTTATCTTATAGTGTAACTTGTATTTATCCATTAGACGCAGAAGCAAGACAGTGTGGAAATTAATTAAGAGTAATCACAAGCAAGAATAAGGAATACATCTCGTGAAATCTAATGGAATCATTGCAGAATACAAAGGCAAAGCCATCGCGCTGAACGACCGTCTAAAGTCTGTTTTTCTGATGCATTCACACAGTTAATTTCTTTACAAAATGTCATTTTATGCATTGAAGGACAAAAGTAACCGGAACGCCAACGCATTTCTTCGCAAAATTCTGGAATTATCTCGAAACTGGTGTCATCCTGAGAACTCGTTCCAAGTGGATCCGCCTTGCTAACTTCACAGCTAGAATTTGCAAATTTTGCAATATGGGTCATAAAGTAATTAGTTAAATACTTAGTTAGTGACATTTTGTTCATTAGAAAATTATGCATTTCAATTTTTTGTGCAAGTTATGTCCGCCTCTTCAATCAATCAATCAATCAAATTAATTTTTTATTATTTCACAAAAAGGTTTGCAGATGGAGGTATACAGAAGGAGGTCCCATAGCAAAAACTGAATTGGGACCTCCTGTGCATGGTTAACATAAACGTTACAATGGCAGGAACGGTAGCTGAATGAGTACAATTCCAAAAATGATAAATATATATATATATAATACATACATAAGTAAATAACGATATTAATAGTCAACAGTGTATCGGCAGTAAGTAATATAATGAAACTAGGTAAAATTAACATATAAGAGGAAGAAAAAGAAATGGAAAAAAAAGAAACAATAAGAACAACTTAAGCAACATGTTGACGTACATAAGAACGGCAGGTCTAAAACGAAAGCGGGTAATACAGTACACTATGTCACATACATATCACAACACAAAAAATATTTCAATTCATGGCAAAACCTATGGGCTTTCTGTGGTTTT
Source organism: Dermacentor silvarum (assembly GCF_013339745.2). Taxonomy (NCBI): domain Eukaryota; kingdom Metazoa; phylum Arthropoda; class Arachnida; order Ixodida; family Ixodidae; genus Dermacentor; species Dermacentor silvarum. The sequence continues at coordinate 171,410,187 of NC_051156.1, read as the reverse complement.
ATGACAAATGGTAATGTATTTCATGATGATATGGCTGCAAAGTGAACGGTCTGTTTGCCATAATTAGAACGTACTTTGGGTAGAATGAAGTTATTATGAAGCGCGAAACATGTTGGGTTGGTGTTCGTTAGAGATAACATAGGAAATAGCGACAATGTGATCTTGTCATTTATTAGTTTGAAAAGTGGCAAGGTTGAACTTGACAAGGCGGGTACACTTTATCATGAACTAGAATTGTTGTATATGCCACAGACAACATTAAAAATTTTTTGAAAGTGTTCCCAGAAACACCAGGTATACCATTATCTGAGGAGAGCAAGTTCCGCCTTCTGAGCTCTATAAACACTAGTAAAGCGACTGGCCCAGATAACGTCTCTAGTTGAGTGCTGAAAGAATGCGCACGCCAATTAGGTCACCTTGTCGGCCTACTCTTCACCCTCTCAAAAGAACTTGTCCCAGAAAAGGTTGCACATAGAACTCCAGTCTACAAGCAAGGGCCATTAAAACTTTATATATGGGAAATCAACTGTAAGCGTAATTCTAACATAATTCAATCAATTCTAACATAATTCTAGTTCTTGAGCTGGATTATTCAGAGCGGCAGACATTACTTTCAAGAGAAATTGAAACCTATATTCAAGTAATTAAAAAACGCGAATTACCTTACTAATTAATTACTTTACGGCACGTATTCAAATTTGCGAATTCTAGCCGGTGATATAGCAAGACATATCCACCTGGAATGAATTTCAGCAATGACAGCAGTTTGGAGATATGCGCCATCAAACTAGCCGTAAAAACGCATTGTTGTTCCACTTGCTTTTTGAACAAAACGCTCTTTAATGCATTGAAACACAAAAGTAACTGAAACGGCCACGTATTTCGTCCCACACTTTGGGAAATAATGAATTGAAACTGCTTCATTTTCAGACGGAAACGTCATGCAAGCTCACCAGCTAAAATTCGTAAATTGCGATATGTGCTGTAAAGTAACTAATTAAGTAGTCATTTAGTGAGTATTCGGTGATAGTTGAATATGTTTTCTTCGTTTTCCCATGCTACTAATGTCCACCTCTTTAAATAATCCAGCTCAAGGAAAATAATTATGCTACCTACCACAGGCGATTGTTGAAAATTCCAAAAATCTTAAAAATTACCACCGTGTAGAACACCGACTTATTCAACTTTTCTGTAGATCCTCTAAAATGAAGGAACACATTATTTGTAGCCGTATAGGAAAGTATCTGCCTACACATTTCCTTTTTTTCAGAACCAGCATAAGTTCTTCCCAGGTTTCTCATGCTACTCATGATTAGTATAATTCCATTTAGTTACAGCATCCTTGGTTGACAATGACATTTCAGTGGACAGTAGGGCCTGCGATAAGGTCAGTCACTTCAATTTATGTAACAAAGTAACACGCCTTGGTCTCTCGGATATTGTAGTGAGCTGATTGAAAAGCTATTTTGCAGGCCCAAAACAACTCCCTTTAGTAAATAGTTTGTGTTCTTCATTGGGTCCTGTTACATCGAAAGTCACACAAGATCTGCGTTGGAACCACTAATGGCCTTAATATTCTACAATGACATTTCAAAAGGAATTTGCTGACAAATTAGGCTTTTTCCGGTGGCTGAGTTGTTTACCGCCCAACAGACACTGTCACAGGCATAGAAAACCTCCAGTCACATTTGAACGGAATTCTTATGTGCCGTGATACCTCGCCCATGGCTTTGAATATTATCAAATGTTATTACTTTCGTTTCACGACAATATACTCAGATGCGCCAAATTATTTCTTGTATTAACGACGATACACTTCCTTGATTCACAGAGGCATAGTACCTTGGAGTGCACTTCAATGTACTCTTTCCTAGCAAGAGCATAAAATCATAACAATTAAGGAATAAGGCAAATAAAACTGTCATGATCTTGGTCCGTAGTTTCCACAAAAATCCCTACAAGCACAAAAAGGTTTCGGTATACAACATATTTAAAGGGACCCTGAAGCGATTTGACGATTTTGTACAAACGTACTGAGTTGTTAGAGTAGGTCCTCCCGATCATTAATTGACGCATCTAAGCGCTCCACGTAAACCGTGTAATTTCTTATAAGGTTTTAAAAAGGTACATCGCTACCGATCGCAGCACGCCAATAGGCTGAGATTTGTGACCAAGTGACGCGATTTGACCATAACACTTCAGTAGGGCCAGCTATCCGATTGGTTGACCAGGGCGCGTCATCGATAATTTTTCGAACATTATGGTGAACAAATGTTGTTCGTAATGGTTTAGATGGTTGGTAATTTGTTTCTATAAAAAGAAAGTAAGCGAAAGAGAATGCACAAGGACATGTATCACTACACTAAAAGCACTTCCGGCCCACAGCAAGTGTCGTCTGCTTGTGTTAAAACGTCCTCCGTGTTGACGAGAGCTGCGCGGTCAGTGTTGGTCTTGTTTTATCTTTTCGCGAGCACCATGGTTCGCCCTTGTTGCATTGTGGGCTGCAAGCGTAGTGATCGGCGACATGTCAAGCTGCGACATTGTGCCCCTCTGCAAGGCAGCCGACGAGCACAGTGGCTGCAGCGCATCGGACTGTCGGTATCCAAACGGCACCAGCATCTACGCGTTTGCGGCCGTCACTTCACGTCCAAGGATTGCCGCAATAGAGTTTAGCGTGTCCGACATTCAGGCAAACGCAAACGCAAGTTAACTGGCCGTTTTACCACGTTTTACGTGATGAACGTAGGCGCAAACATGAACTGCTTGCACGGTGCAGCCACCTGGCAGCACAAAGCTCAACGAAACGCACAGCTAATATAGCAGTAATCAAGTTTTTTCTACTTTGCTGCTGGCTCAAATTTTCGACAGGAGCGTAATCTTGAACACATTGTCTTTTGAAATGTTTACATGTTTTACACTTGGTTACATGAATATTAGCTATGAATATCAGCTCTGTATTTGGCTGGTTAAGCTCTGCGCCACTAGATGGGTGGACCGTGCATGCCGATCAGGCCGATCAGGCCGCTCACGCACGTCTACGAAGCTCCTTCATCACAGCGGTATGGAGGAGCTTTCGTTTACGTCTCTGCCTATCCGTCAAAAGACCCAGTTCGCCTGTGGTTACCGGAATACCGGACACGCTCGGCGCTGCGACAGAACGCTCGCAACGCACGCTGCTTAATCGCTCTCGCTGGAGATCGACGGCCGGCGGCTAGCGGAGAGGTTGGAGAGCCTTCGCGCGCAGGCTCCAAGACAACCGGAAGTAGACGATAACACGTCACAACCTGACGTAGAGCCAGCGAAGGCAGAGCTTAGCCCCGATCACTCGGCGAACGAGTTGAGGAGGACATGCATGGCTAGGGAGGAGGGTAACTTGTAATCAACCGTAGCTCTCTTAATATGAGACGCTTCACTTAAATTGGGACGCGAATGTTTTACTGTAGCTGTACCCTACGCGTCTACAAAATTGTTCCAAACCGTTTCAGGGACCCTTTAAAGCCTATCCTCGAAAGCACCTGCGGGCTTTGGGACCCTAATCAGAAGGACCTATTCGACTTTATGGAAAGTATGCAAAATTGCGCTTTAATATTAATTGAGAGTTTATCGTCGTCTCAGCAGCGCCACGGCGATAAAGACAAATTTACAGCTCCAGTTAGTAAACCACCATAGGTGCTGCCTTTGGCTAAATGTTTCTTTTTTAACGATATTTACTACGAGCGGATTGGAGTGAACAAGACAACACATAAGTTACTACCACACTACTTCTCTCAGCAACTAGGCTATTTCTTGAAGCTTCGGGTAGTTACATTTAGAATCAATTTACTCAAACACTCTTCTTTTACGAGCACAATTTTTCAATAGCGTACATTCTGAACAGGTGACTACTGAATCGAAGTTCTGCGGTGCAATTTTATGTATGCAAGGGCGAAAATTGATTGAAAATTTTGTTGTTCTTTATTCTCTTTCGTTTACTTCTTGTTTTGATGTACTGGCTCTCTATCAAAGTATTGTTTCAACATGCTGTGTATTGTAGACGGTGTTTTTATTGCACTATAATATTTTATTAACAGTAGACATGTCTGCTTCGCGCTTCACCGCGTACTACGCTGCTGTACAAAAAAAATCGCAAGTACAACCTCATCCCCGTGCATTGATTCCATTATAGCGAATGCGGGATATTGGAATAAATAAATGTTGATGTGAAGTAATGGTGATGGGGATATGTTCCGCAATGGTAAGTGGTACGCTACAACCACGACGGGCTCTGTTAAGTCAGAGCGACATACCGTTTATCGTTCGGTATAACAATATCCTAGTCTAGAACATAGCAGCCCTAACTCTCTAAATATGCGATAGCGCACTCATATTGCGATGTTACGACAGCTGTGAGCGCCTGCGTCACAGGCGACCTTGCACGTCTCATTTATAAAAGTGACATCTCTATTCCTTGTACACACAAACTTGAGAGTTCGGGTACACTATGACGCACTCGCGTACTCTTTAAATACTGAACGCATGGCCACTACGCCTCCCCCGTCCTTTTGTAACGCGTTACGAAGGAGCGATAGCGTGGTTGAGGGTGTCGTAACATCCTCGCACATTCCATACTTTATCTGAGTTACATGCCATATGTAACACCTTCGGCTATCCCCTTCATAACATAACACTTCGGATAGCCGATATTTTAGTTGACATTAGGAGGAATAAATGGAACTGGGCAGGCCATGTAATGCGTAGGATGGATCCCCGGTGGACCATTAGAGTTACAGAACGGGTACCAAGAGAAGGGAAGCGCAGTCGAGGGCGGCAGAAAACTAGGTGGGGCGATAAAGTTAGGAAATTTGCAGGCGCAAGTTGTAATCAGCTAGCGCAAGACAGCGGTAATTGGAGATCGCACGCAGAGGCCTTGCTCCTGGAGTTGACATAAATATAGGCTGATGATGATGATGTAACACTTTGTATTTATTCGTACTTTCTTTTGGATGATTTTATGCTGCTGGTGAGTCAGGGTGATATGTGTTATTTTTTTGTGGGCTAATAGGGTTACCGGTGAAACGTCCGTGCTGTCACATTGTTAGGCCCTAACTATGATCGTGATGAAAGTTATTCAAGCGAAGCTTGCATACGCTAGCCTACGCCGGCGATGTAACGCTAAAAAAACTAGCAGCTCTCACACCTGCACAGGTGGTCCGCACATGCTCGTGCTCGGCACGTGCTCGATGCACTGCTCCCGCATTCGTCGTGGTCGTCTGCTTCCACAGCTGGCTGCGTTGTCGCTAATCATTCCAGCGTAGAATTTCACTTCTCTTCGGTCGTCGTAATGGGGAGGCCACGTTTACGGGGGTACGAGCCACTGCTTAAATGGGTATGAGCCGTTCGTTGTCTTACGTAACGGACAGATTTAATTTTGAAGAAATTTCTTGGAAATCTATCCCGAACGAATGCGCCCGGGAAAGGGTTCGTCGTCGACGTGCCAATTCTAGTGTGAGGGCTTCCGAAGCCCAGGATAAACGTCAGCGAAGAGCTGTGGACCCCCAGTTGAGGAAGGGCAATGTTGGTAACAAACGTCAGCAAAAAGCCGCCGACCCCGAGTTGCAGGAGAGCGATGTCAAGGCCAAACGTCAGCGTCGTGTAGCCCTCCAGGAACCCGACAACGGTGGTGCACGACTCGGCAACGCTGGCGCCAACTTCCCCGTTGTGAAGGCCAGGTTTCAACGCGAGTTTCTCAATCGGAACTTCGGAGCCAGCTGCAGTACGTGTGGCCGGTTGTGGTTTGAGCACAACGTGGTACTCGTTAGTGCAATTCGTTCGGAGGAACACCGAAGAAACACACAACAAGCTTCGCTTACGCCCATTTCCTCAGCAGGGGAAGGGCTACAAATTTTTTATTGTGATAGCAAATATATGGACACTCCAGGCGAATTACCGCCGCAGTCGTCGGCAGCGTCACCGAGATCTACCGTACAAAGAACCCGTGCGATATTATCACAGCCACGTGCCCTATGCTGTGGGTGCGAGTGAAACCGTGCAAAGGTGTGCCGAGAACGGAGGTGGCTCGATCTCGCGCAGTCGAGGGAGGATTTAAGGTCGGCAGAAAGCGCGCCGTTTTCCATCGCGTGCAAGACTTCAGGACGAGGGGGAGGCGGGGGTCTTCAACTTCGACGACAGCTGCGCATGGCGCCGCTGAGCAGGGCCACGCGGGCCCTATCTTGAAAGCAATCAGCGGTGCGTATAGTCTAGGCGCGGCAAGGGCTGACGGCTTCGTGTGCTCTGTGCTCTAGCATCTCAGTTCAGGTTGAAGGGAGAGGGAGCACGAAGGCCAATTCACTCACGGCTGCTGCCGCTTTTCCTCGCGCCAGCATTTTGACACCGAGTTCCCACGGCCACCGAGTCAGAAGAGTTCGTGTTTGCCTGTGCATAACACTCTGCTTGTTAATTTAGTTGGTAACTGAATGCTTATAGGTTTATACGGTCGATAAAACTACTATCATCACTTCGTATAGCTGTCTAATTATCTGTCACGATCAATGCTGCACCTTTCAGGTCGAAACTGAGCCTATTTTCTTTTTTCACATTGTAGTTAGTAAGCTTGGCAACTCTTAGGTGGCATATGTGAGGTTCGTAAATGTCAAGCCCGTGGCTCACTGCAAAAAAAAAATGACTGTGAAAAGACCTAGGAGCGGTGCTTAGTTGTTGTGGTTAGTTTTGCTTTCACATGGCATCTTCTTGTGTTGGTGGGTTAGCTACGTTCGTTCCCAATCTTTCACCTAAAGCTTCCGTATACCAGCGTAGTATTTTTTATAGGTTAGCTTGAGTACTATAGAAAAAGCCTCCGGAAACAACAATTGCTGTAGAGCTTGCCGCCAAGTAAGGGCAAATTTTTCCATCACTGCAGATTTTATCATTTGTCCACTGTAGGGGACACCATATATGAAAATACCTAACATTCTGAAACAGCATGGCTGAACCGAAGTCTGTGCTATGTGACTCAGCAACTTCACGCTCATTGTGGTGATATGAATGATAAAGGAGAAAGCAAGGACCGCCAGTCAGGAAGCTGAATCTTCTGTGCAGCTCCCAGCAGCTCCTGTCTCAGCAAAGCGAAGACTACGTGTGAAACCAAGTTCAGTTAGAGCAAACGTGTGTAATAACAATGACACTCATTGTCCCGGTCAACAAGCATCTACAGTTTAATTATGTTGGAGGTTGCTATCAATGAATTCGAGAGTTAACCCTTTTAAGGAAAGGTGCAGCGACATTAAAATGAACGCAATGTTAGTTGACTGCGAAATGTCGGGTCGCTTGCAATAAGCAACAACAGCATCGCCAAGGCACGGTCCACAGAACGCAGCTGCACGCTCTCTTCTGCCAGTGGTGAGGGCTCGATGTACCTCGAGGCGAGCCAACCACCAAAAGTGCAGCACTTTTGCCGGATGAGCCTTTTTACACCGGTAGTGCAGTAATGTACGGGCAAGCCGAGGCATCCAGGGTGTCGGACAGGTTCAGAGCCTGCTGGCATCTGGAAGAGTTATGCCTGGTATAAACTAGAGTGGCCACACTGTCCTGCGTTTGGCCACGTGTACCAAGAAGCGATGACCCAGCCGGTGAAGTGTGGTATCGGGGCCGTGTTCTGTCGGAGGCCCGTCGCTTTATTGTTTGCCAATCAATCCGCGAGCAACCCCTTCGTATTGTAAAGGGACAGCTACAACACCAAGAAAGAAAAGGTGGAAGACCGGCGCAGGTGTGGCCCAAAACAGCTAGCCGGTGTTTAGATCCAGTTTTTCTCCACAGATGTAAGTTGTCGGACTACGAGAGAAAGTTTACGTATATGTTTCGCGGCAGTGCATGTATACTTGCGCACTGAAGGCCGAAGTTGCGTTTTGCTTATTGCATAAACAGGAGTGTCATGTGCTGCACATTATGCTTTTCCTCCAGTATACGACGCTGTATTGCAGGACGAACCTTACAAAACAACGTTTTCCAACACTTGAATTCACCATGGCTGAAGTGCATGTTGTCCGCAATACACAATAAATTATGGTGTATTGCGTGCCAAAAGCACGATCATATTAGGAGGCACGCCGTACTGGGGGACTCCGGATTAATTTTGGCCGCCTGAGGCTTTTAACATGCACACGATGAACGATACATGGCCGTTTTTGGATTTAGGCCTCATTTAAATGTGGCCGCCGTGGCCGGGATGTGAACCAACGACCTCCTGCTCAGGACCGTAATGCCGTATTCACTAAGCCACCACGCCGAGCTATAGGGGGCACTCATTATTTCATGCAACATACGTCTGACTAAAAAAATATTTCTTGTTTTTTATGGGTGCACACTGTTAGAAAATCTACTCAATAGTAAGAATGTGTAGGTTTATCCTGGAAGCAGACACACGAAGGCACTTCCTCTGATAAAAGAACGGGGCGCCGATCACGCTTTAGATGAAATTAGGCCGATATCTCTAGCCTCTAAGCCGGTAAAACTCCTAGAAGCTACGTTTAATATGTGGATAGATAATTTGATAACATAGGTATATATCCATGCTGAGCGCGAGATAATTTCGATTAGGAAGTTAATGCTCCAGAATCTGTGATGTCGACCCGGTGAGCCAAATTCTGATTGCACGATGCGAGGACCACTATGATGCTTTAGTAAATTTGGTGTGCTTGAAGCATGTTTCAGCACAGAATAAGCCATTTTGATTATTGTACTTCATAATGTACGTTTTACAAATTAATTTATGACGTAGGTTTTGTGCATTTCTTTCCGAAAGTTCATTCTGCTGCTGTCAAGGTGATTTTCTTAGTTAAATAAAAAATATTCAACTAAAGGTCAAAAAATATTTCTCGAGCGCTGCTGCTATTTCCTCTGTTAATAAATATTTATACACGTTGTGCCCATTCGATACATGTTCTGCTTACATACAGCCTTCCGCAATATTTTTCGAGCAAGGAGTTTGTAAATAAAATTATCTACGATACTGACCATCCTCGTGGAATTTATTAAGATTTATATTGGTGATTCCGAACGAAACTACACTTTTTTATTGGGGGGGGATTTCATGCTCCTGAAACATTGCGGTTGGTTTAAACCAGCCGTAATTTGTGGTTCGTGGTGCGTATCAAGATACTACCAAGAAAGAACAGAAACTTTCTTGCCGAGGTGGGATTCGAACTCGCGTTCGCCGGTCCCAAACGAGCGTCGTAACCACTAGGCTATATTTTTTTCTTTATTGCCGAAACTTTCACTTAGCAAACACCAACTGCATCAATTTTTGCCAAATAAAGCAATACATAATTATGCAAAGACACATACTTTCAAACTTGCATGCATACATGTTGTGCAGTCAGCCCTTTTTGGCTGGCACTGTTATGTCATGTTTAAAATTCTTTTAAAGTTGGGAGGGGCTCAATCCTGGTCAGCCAATCCGGGTGTAATTCTCGATCTTTAATTACGTCGATGAATTTGGAAACACCCTCCCGGAAAAGAAGTCGTGCAGGCCTTCGGTCAGGCTCACAAAAAAAGCCAGCCATTCGAGCCCGCCACAAACAGCGGAGGCCATTGAGCATAATGACGTATAAAGGCAGTCCGTCCTCATTTTCTACAGTTAAAAATCTAATACCTAATGGATTTAAGGGCAATTCTTTCTGTAGTGTTCTTGGAAGTACGTCCCAAAAATTAATCCCTTCCCAACAATGCAAAAAACGTGGTCGATTGTTTCCAGTTGTTCACATATATGGCAGTTGCTTCCCAAGGTAATGAAAACCCTTCTCTTCTAAAAAGGCACATACCGGCAAAGTCCCTGTATGTAACTTAAAGAAAAAGATTTTGTACCTGGCTGCACCTGCATTTCTTTTTACACGCTTTAAAACGTCATGTCCCTGTCCTCCACTGTTTGTGGTTCTGTACATAGGTACCGGTATGATCTTGTCAAGTGTATCCCTGTATAATTTCTTCCGTGACACCGAAAAAAGGTAATCATTAGAAAAACGTACGGACAGAAAACGGACACTGTCAACTACTTCCCTTAGGTTCCCTCGAACAGCACCAGGCATACTTAAATTGCTTACCACATAATCCGGCAGATGTTTGCTCAGTCGCAACTGGCTCATTGTGCGCAGAAAGGGGTCACGGACGTCTCGAAAGAAAGTAAACCTATTCACTAGCTGTTTCACAAAAAGATGTGACAGGCCTTGGCCCCCGTCTTTGACTCGCTTAAACAAGTTCATACGGCTACATCACTCCCATTCTGATGCCCAAATAAACACAGCGAAAAGTCTGTGAATATTTTTCACATATATGCGAGAACAGAAAGCTTGCATGACATACCACATCTTGCTTATTAAAAACAAGTTGCATACAGTGGCTTTCGCAAACATTCACAGATGAGTACCTTTCCAATTTGTTGTTTTTTCTTTGATTCGCGTAACTTCTTCGAGCCAGTAATGCTCATTACGACGGTAATGTTCGAGTGGTACGCCCAAGTATTTAGCTGGCGATTTATTCCATCTAATGTTGGCGAACGTTTCCGGTGTTGACTGCCATTCACCATGCCAAAAACCCAGACACTTACTCCAATTTGCAGTGGTCCCTGTAGTGTTTCAAAATGTTTAACAATGGCGGTTACTTCTGTAATGCTTTCATTCGATGTACAGCACACCGCTACATCATCTGCACATGCCAAGAGTTTCACTTCGGCTTTCATGAGTTTGAAGCCCCTTAATGCTACTGTTCTGAATGATTGCCAAAGAACAAGTTTCTAGGTAGATGGCAAACAAAAGCGGGCGCAGTGGACGTCCCTGGCGAACGGAACGCTCTATTTTAATGGGGTCCCCAGTGTCTTAATAATAATCAGCCGTGTTGAGTAGTTCCTTTGCGCCAGAGCTACCCCATCAGCGATGATTGATCCTACATTCACATGTTCAAGAACTAACAACAAAATATAATGCGGGACAAAAGCCTTTTCTAAATCTATCTGCAGAATGGCAACGGCATACTGATAATCGTCACAGCATTCCAAGACGCCTCTCATTGTGTGTATATTGTGTGGCCATAGTGTGGCCATTGTGGCCATAGTGCGTCGCTCTATACCACGAGTGTGGTGTGTTCCTACAAGATCCTTAATGACCGACTGTAGTCGGCTTGCAAGAACTTTCAATAAAACTTTGTAATCCGTATTGGTTAATGAAATGGGCCTGTACGAGGTGACCAGTCTCAGCATTGCTTTTTCGTCCGTCGTAGGAATAAGGACGGTATGTGCTTCCGAGAATGACGGTGGTGAAGCGTTGGTCACTAATGTCTCGTCAAACACCGCTTTCAACAAAGGCACTAACTCGTTCTTGAACGCTTTATAGAAAGCTGCACTAAGACCATCCGGACCTGGCGACTTATTAGGACTCAGGTTATCTATAGCGTTTTCGATTTCCGCAGGGGTAATGGGTGCTTCTAGAAGTGACTTCGTTTCGGCAGACAGTTAAGGCATACGTGATTGATAGTTGTCTCTGTACCCTTCGATATCCACCGGCTTGTATGCAAACAGACCGCTCGTAATGCCGGTTAAAAGCACATGCGATACTCTCTCGGTCACTCAGTTCCCCTTGGTCATCCTCTTCAATCACTTCTATTTCGATGCGGCGTGCATGCGTCTTCTCGATACCTAGCGCGCGTTTCATGGACGTTTCACCCACGGCCCATGCTACTGCTCTGGCTCGAACGAGCGCACCGCGACAGCGGTGCTCCTCGAATTGCTCCAGCTGTCGTTTTATCTTGATTAGGTCATCTTTAAACAGACCCGGCTGTTTATTTTCCAGCACAGTTATTTTCTGCAATGTTGCTTTCAACGCGCTCTCTCTCATCTTTCTCGGTATTTTAACACGCTGCTTCTTTCGATTGCTTTTGTTCTAAAGCTTTGGTTTAGAAGTTCCCAGTCTACACCTATGTGATTGTTACCGTCCAGTTTAACATCTTGTATTGCTTCAGACACAAAATTTATAAAAGGCTCGTCCCGTAAGAGCATTGCGTTATGTTTCCATAGGTCGCAGTTAAAACTATTACTTCTTTTTTTAACGCCCACATCGCATTTGACTAAGCAATAGTCCGAGAAAGAAACGGGTAATACAATGTAAATGTTACATGTAGGTATGATTTGAAGGGACACGTAAATGCTGTCTAGGCGAGCATAACTACATCCCTGAAAATGCGTGCACTGCACCTCGCGTTCCCCTTCGAGACATTCGGCAACGTCGACAATTTCATGCTCGTGTATAAGTTCCTTAAAAAATGCGGCGCTCATATCGTTCAGTCCAATTTTTGTCGTTCTGTCCCTCCCACTCAGAACGCAATTGAAATACCCTAGCAAAACCAGTTGTTTCGTAACTTTTAAATGTTTCTTAATTTCTGAAAAGAAACTGACTCGGTCGTTAACCGCGTTTGGCGCATACACACAGATGACCCGCCAGTAACGCTCGCCCAACGAAAAATCGCACGACACAATCCTACCCGACACACATCAAAAATAATTTTGTAGCCACACTTGCAGAACATGCACTTATGCGAACCATGTGATTGCGTTCGAGCGTCGTCGTCTTCAGTCCACAGCTGGCGCGTTCGTAGGCTCGTGCTCTGCGAGGTGAAGAGGTTTGCGCGCCGTGAGAGCGAGAGAGAGAGAGAGAGAGACGCATTCACGGAGCGGGTTTCCTGGAACGCGGTGTCGGCATTGGAACGCGGTGTTGGTGTTGGAAGCTGCGCTATGCAACGGACAGTGATGGCCGTAAGTCCGTGACGCGCGAAAATAAATTATCATCATCATGAGTAATAAGATGAAAAATTCGCGCACACTTCCGGAAAAGCTTGGGTTACGATCGCCCAGCTTCGCTGTTTGAAGCATTGGACGGCGGAGTGCAAGCTTAAGCGTTTTTTTTCTTCTTGGTCAGCATTATGAACACAACAAAAGATTTTGCAATTATAACTGAGTATGCCCCTGCATGCCGCATGGCTTAATGGCTTTAACCTCGCAATTTCAGCAATACTATGCTCCTAGTTTGCAGTCAATATCGTCCGATGATAATTTCACTGCTTTAAAAGCAAAAAGGTTGTTCGCAATGTGAAATATGTAAAGTATTTAGGTGGTGCTAAGTAATTAAAATTGAAGGACGACCACAAAATTTTCAAATAAGAGACGTTGCGGCTAACCCGCGTTCAGTCTGACGAACATGAGCGATGGTTTACTGGCTCACGCCCGGCTTAAATTTACGAAATCAAGAGCTTAACGGAAACCCGTCTTCCGTGAGATTGCATCGTAAGTAGTTGAAATTGGACGCCGACTGCAGAAATTAAAAAAAAATAAAAGTAATCCGGCTGTATATAGCAAAAGCTTGAGACATCCGCACGTGATCAATGCATCGAAGAGGTACGCGATGTGCAAACGTTCATTTGCAGCACTGACTTCCGATTGCGCAAGGATGTGCTCTTTGCAACTTACTGCAGTACTGCAGGATCATGAAGAAAGTTTGTCGGAGCTTGAAGCTGCTGATGGAAAGTTACATCGTAGCGTCAAGTGCCTGGCGTTATGACCAAGTGTGACTAACGGTGATCGCTTCCATCCATTTTTCAACATGCCCGTGAAAGCTGCTGTCGTTGTAGTCGTTTCCTTTATATTATGTTCATGCTCTTCGCTGAAGAAGTACCCTAAGTATTATTCTGCGTTTAACCGCCTGCGTAGACGTCACTGATAAAACAACACAGCTGTGAGTATGAGACTAAATAACTAAACAGCCGGACAATACCGCAGTCCCAATTACTCAAGATCGACACCATTTGATGTGCGCGAGTGGGAGTTAAAAATATTCGCTTATTCAGACTTTTCTCATAGTTCTGGTGGTTTGTAGTGTCAGTATTGAATAAAAGGAAATGACAAGAAACTTGAGTAGCTGCTCTGCCGGCTTTCAATAATGTTGAAAGTGTTTTTCTGGATGTGCTCGCCCGACCAATAGAAGCAGAGACGCTGTGAACCTGAGCTTATGCTTACATTTCTAATACAGAGCGACATACGAATGATAGGATTCTAGCGCACTTTTTGGGGTAAAGTTTTGATCTCCTTGTAGCCCACCTTCGAAGCCGTTTATGCTTTTCATGCGGAACGTTTCTTTATGGTGTTAAGTGTGTCCTGTTTTAGTACCTAGGTGAGTCGGAGGGGTAAATGCCTTAGGGTATTTATTACGGTCACTGAATCTTCATATTCGACATCCGTCTTCTCTCTGCGTCTTCTTCTCTTTCTTGACAACCTTGGCAACCTGTTTCATCTTCATATTCTTCCTCGTCTGACAAGGAAATGTTATAAGTTATATTATTCTAAAATTTATAAAACACTACCGGGAGACATGTCGCATGTTTCTCAAGGGGCACGTGACTGCGGCTGGCCTCGGGATAATCCCTAAATCGTTCAACCACCGCCATCACCTACTCTAGTACCAAGGACATGCGGGGGCTCGTTCTTCTTCAGTACAATTATCTCCCCGGGGAGATAATTGGGTGCAGTGGAACGAACCGGCTAACGTGTTAGCTCGAGGGTCTACTAACCGAGTGATGACGTCCTCTTCTAATCCCAACCTTTCTCACTATCCCTCAAAAAAATTCGTCAATTGAAATGCCAAAGATATCATTGCTCGTAAGCGCGGAGTCCGGAGAAAATACCCGCTGCCTCACCCACAACTTAGCTAAGAGGCCGCCGTTTGGCGCAAAATGCAGACCGGGGTATTTCCCCATCTAAAAATGCTCAACGCCGTGTATTCCACTCGCTATAGGGCCAAGTGCCCTTGGCGCGATCGCATACCCACCCCAATACACGTAACCCGATATTACACTAAGCACCCCCATAGTCCAAATAACAATAACACAATAGTACAGTGGCAGGCGCAGCTCGCCCGTTCCGGCTTGGCGGGACAGAAGTCCTTCACTAGCTAGGTCAGGCAGGCGGCAGAGGCTAGTGGGACCTTGGACTGAGTGGCTACGACCACCGCTCTTTGAAATGTTTTCCTGTGAAATAAAGTTTATACATGTATATACGTTGTACTTTTGTCCGTTTTTGTTTAGTCCACGCTTCACGTTTTCAAACGACCTGTATACATGTTAGCTTCGCCACACTGCTGTAGTGGGGACGTGTGGTGAAGAGCGGGCTCTTCAGCGTACGCGCTTTTAGAGCTTCGGTGCTGCAAAAGAAGTTACACCAATATACTTATTCTAGAATATCTACAGTACTGCTCGCCTATAGGTTCTAGCGCTTGCATGACTATAATGGCACTGACACATGGTACCCACGGGCAGGCCGTATGTTTGTGTATTCATCGGTTTTTATGCTATGGCAGGCACACTAATTTAGTAAAGAGGAAGAAACTCACAACAGGTGAAGTGAACACTGTCAACTGAGCTGTATTAAAAAATTAAGAAGAATGTATACCTCTAACTGCTATCAACAGCAATGGTTGACATGCGCAAAGAGAAAAAATAACAACAAAACTAAGTAAATAGATGAAAATACAGATATGACGTGCGTCACGCTTGCACCATTGAAAGCAATATTTATGTTTAAAAAATTATGAGGTTTTTGCATGCCAAACCCACTATCTGATTATGAAGCAAGCGGTAGTGGGGGACTGCGGATTATTTTGGACCACCTGGCGATCTTTGACGTGCACCTAAATCTAAGTTCAGAGGCGTTTTCTGCATGTCAGCATTGAATGGTTAAAACGTCGTTTCCTTAAGAAAATAACCGGAACGCCAATGCATTTCTCCGCAAAGTTTCAGGAAATAATACCGCGAAACTGGTCTCATCCTGAGAATTCGTTCCAAATGGATCCGTCTTCCAAACTCCACGGCTAGAATTTGTAAATTGCAATATCGGCCATAAGGTAATTAGGCAAGAACCTAATTAGTGATTTTGTTCAAATTAGTGGATAATGCATTTTAATTGTTGGTGCATGTAATGTCCGCCTCTTTGAGTAGACCAGCTCACGAACTAGAATTGTGCTATCTGCCACACGCAACCTTTAAAAAATTTTTGAAAGCGTTCGCTGAAACATCCTGTATATGCCTTCTGAGCCTCTCGTTTAGGCACTGACTTGTTCGTCCGACGTAGGCGCGATTGCACGAGTGATACCTTATACAGAACTCCCTGAACACATGCGACAAACTTGTGTGCGCGTTCAACACCACAAGACCTATAATCCGCTGTTTCATTTTTTTCAGTAACTTTTGCACAATGAGTCTTTAACTTCTGCTGCGCCGGTGGGTAACGTGTGCGGTGTGTGCATATCGGCATTTTCCAAATGTATCTCGTTCACCTTTCTGATCTCGTCGCCGTAGCCTCGAGGGTGGCACAACAGGACACGACGCGTTTTAACCATCGTTCTTAACCCGTTGGCATCGCAATTCACAGCGCGAGAGGTGGCCACTGCGGTAGCGAAACGTCCCACACCATCGCGTTGGCTCTCGCAGCCACCGTCGTCTGCTACGGTTACCTAAACATGGCGGCTTGTCGTGGTTCGCGTGCGCGGCCCTAGACGCACTTTTTTACGAAAGGGATTTATTGTTTTACCATACGTGACTCCTGTTCTTGTTGGTTGTCAGACGTAATTTACGAGACTATGTGACCATTCTTTGCTAACCACGCAAAAACATGAAATACAGTAGATGAGCGTCAGACAGTTGGAGCTCGCAAACTGGGTTTGCTTTGTTAGTCCTTTCATTTCTTTAAGCCACTGTCGTTACGGCATCGTTGACATGCCGCCTATGACTAAGAGCACTTGGTGATCATGCAGTCGACGCAGTCTCATCAGTAAGTCATGAAATGACGCTAGTCAAAATTTCACTTTTTGGTATTAGCTTATTGTTACGATGGCAGTATTGCAGTGGGGCGCGGCCGATGCTTTAATAGTTTATAACAGCCTAGAGATGACATTCGCTGTTAAAATATTCGTCGACAAAAGTTTGTATTTTTCTTACTCTGATTAATTTTTACTCTCGGGCGAGAAGAGCGCCGGAAGCGCTGCCCGCGTTATTCTCGACGCTACGTTGACGGACTGCAACTCACAGCGGTGGCCTGCTGAAGTACCCAATCCGTCGTCACATGTTTGTACCGGAAACAATTGTCAGTGACCGACAGATTAGCTTTGCTAGCTAAGAGGCTCGCAAAGATTGTGTATCCGATTACTAAAAAAAGGCAAATTAGGTGGGAAGCACAACCGGGTGAGTGCTTCCGGCGCTCTTTGTGCACCAAGTTGTGGAATTGAAGCCTACAAATGAAAATTTTTATCATCGAATCTTTTATCAAGTGGCAGCGTTCTTAAATTCGCCGTTTGTGTTCTAGTCGCCTTGCCGCTTCCCAGTGCAATACTATCATTGTGACAAGGGCCTTAAGATCAGTTATTGAAAAAATAATCAATAATAATTAGACGATTATTGGATGAAATGCGACGTCAACTTGTTGATCACTTAGAGACCACAGCACTGTAGGGACGAGTAGTACAGACAACATTGTCGTTCCGTAAAGGCTCTTCTTTTTTCAAGCTGGTTCCCATAAAATAGATGGTTGTGTGTATTTCTCCGCGTGAAATGGCATGTACCTTGCGTCCTATTAGGGATCGCACAAAAGATATATCTTGACAGAATCGCAATTTCGCGCGAAACAAGTGAATCGATGAAACCTTATTGTGAGTGGAATTGGAATTTTCCTTTTCCGCTAAAGTAAGTATACTACATGTGCGTTATACATATGAAATATCTATATGAAGTAGTAAGTGTGAGAGCCAGCGGCTCCTCGCGCCACTTTCTTTTAGAGCGCAGCTCTTAGGCGCCCGCTCCTACGGCGAGAGTCGGCGTCGGCGTAACCGAGCGAACGAGCGCAGCGAAGGATGAGAGAGCGAATGCGGAGCGCAGCGGGGGATGAAAGACCCGGGGAGGAAAGCGGAGGAGGATTGTATGGCGAAAGCGTGAGAAGAAAACCGCAGTGCGGCGGCGATGGCTAGGAGATGGCGCCAGAGTAGCACGCGTAGTCTGGGAGGTCTGTCTACGGCGGCTGCTCTGAATCCCGCCCACGCGTCACCCACGCGCTGGCTCTCGCGAGCTCCAGATTAGCGAGGCAGTCGCGCCACACTTCGCTCCATTTGCAACGTGCCGCACGAGACACATTGTCCGTGCCAGCCAAAATATCGCGAAATGAAAACACGTATGTAGCCGCTGTCAAATTTCGCATTAGGGGGTATCGCAATCGCCGGTAACATTTTTGTGAACGAGGCTATAGAAATACTAACTTTAGTGTGTTCTACGTATGCTTTTTTGTCATATCAGATCAGCTGACGACACAAAGAATAAATTTTACCGATGCTTGCAAGCATGTAGTCATCGAATGCGCAAAGAACGAATGCTCTACTGCGCTAGAGATCGCGAGCGTGAATTCAGTGCCCGTTGTTAGTCGTATACACCAAACAAATTACAAAGAATGAAGGAAAGCCATCACAGTGTACACATTACTGTATCCTTCCCCCGCCCTCCTCACTCCGTGCGCACATGCATGCATACGTATGCATACAACAGGACACACATGCGAGGTTGACTATAGCACTCGGGACATTACAACACATCTGCTTTTTCTCATATTATGGCGACAGAACGAGAACCACGGCCATGCGGCCGAAGTGATCAATTCTTTGGCTACGCCAAAGCTTGTTCTCACCCAGGCTTTTTTCCATCTTTCTCCAGGTATTGTTTCCTGCGGCTAAAAATAAGAAGCAGCACAATAGATGCTCATGAAATCATTTCTTTCCTAGGCTGCAGCATGCGAATGTCGGCTGCATCTGCGTCGTTACAAACCTTGCAGTGGCACAGCGAAGCCACCGCCATTGCATAGGGAACCTAACCGAGGTGTCAGACAGCAGAACACTTCAGCCCTGTAGGCGACTAACCACCAGGAGGAGGTTAGTCAGGAGGAGGTTAAGAGCAGATTCGTTCGAAAGTCACAAACCTTATTTCAGACAGTTTCTTACATTTTTTTTTTTTGCAGTGGAGGAGACTTTTGTGTTGGTGGTGGTGGTGGTGGTGAATTGTAGCAACAGGCGTGTTTAGCCTGGCGATCAAGGCCGGCAATTGCTCCGCCCGAGTGTCTCTTACAATATCGCTGAAGGGTTTCACCATATGTCCATGAAACCAGTCTCTCTTAAGAATTCCATAAGGAGACGTGAAGTTTCTTTCCGGGCTATAACTGATCACTCGGGAAATACAAGGTGTTGCAGGCACGCATGCGGAAGCTTCTTTTTTTGCAGATTCTGCAGGAGAGCGTCCCTTTCATCTTGGAATTTCGGGCACGACCACAGAAAGTGTTCAATATCTCCTGTCTCGTCGCATGCCGTACAGTTAGGAGAATTAAAAACGGCAAAATTCACGTAATCCATACCAACAGTACATGACTGCATTATGAGTGTAGAAACCGACAAGCTATATGCAGTTTTGATTGACCTTTCTAGTTTTCCGCAGATGTGCGCCCAGTAGACACTTAAAAACATCATAAAGCAGTACACGATAAAGAGGCGCCTTTTATACATTTTGCGCGCAATACCTCCTCAAGTGGTCTCATTGTGTATAGGCCAGACTCTTAATTGAGGACACACGCGTATTGAGGGCTGACGAATTCGATTTCTGTAGGAGAGTGAGTCGGTAATTTCGCAAACTTGAATGCGTTTAAGCCGATCATCCCGTTATTGTAATTCAGTGCCTGACTAAAAAGATATGACAGAGCCGAGTTACCACGAACGCGTGGGCCAGTGAATCTCAGCAGACTTTTGAACAGCGCGACACAGGACGAAGAGGTACAGGAGAGCGCTGCTGACTCTCCTGTGACGCGCTTTGCAATATCTGCTCTTTTGATGCACCAACCAGCCGAAACGAATACGTTGTTAGAGTCTCAGTAAGCCTGCCTGAGGGTGATTTGGTAAGATTGTGTCTAATTAAGGGCGTAACTCAATTTCGTATAGCGTTTAATCTATAGCCTAGCTTCTTCGTAAGACTTTTGTGACTCTGCATGAGCCCTAAGTTGGCAACATACGATTGCGTGAATTTTGTTTATTCGGACGGCTCTTGAAGGCTCCAGCCACAGGCCACAAAGTGAAAAAGTTTCAAAGAGAATGAAAATGTACACGAGCTTCTCATTTCGGTCGTTTCTCCGTGCCCGCTGACTAGCGACGTCGCCAAACTGAAATTTATCTGCCGTTCGCCAAGAACTGTTGTGAGTTACATAGCTGTGCAGCGCTTTATCTGAAGAAAGCCAATGTAACATGCACAGTGGTAAAGTCTGTGCTAAGCGAGACATGACGTGCGGGCAAAACATACCAAACGATAAATCGTTGCCAGAATGTTTCCCAATGACGTATCTACGAAGCATTCCCGCCCAATTCTCTGCAGCCGTCTCGGAAAACGATGAGACCCCGTCATTACACTAGTGCTCCGTCAGGCATTTCAACGGTTGAAACATTCTTGGGCAACTGAAATACGATTAGTGAAATTTCGCATTTCACCATAACAAACATGATCACTGCTTGCAGTTACATTATTTGGCACGTATTGACACGTGTCCTTATTTATCCTTTTTCCGTGGGCTGCATTTCACCCATTAGCAACTTAAAGTTGTCGGTAAGCGCAACACGCGCCTGCAAGGTTTGTAACTTACTCGAATGCTATCGTTGGTTCTATATGTTGTGTATATTCTTGCCGAATTTTGTGCAATTATACTTTATGCGCGACACGAATTGTGTAGTACTTTCTGGAAGGCACGCCGGCACCAGCGATTTCGACGAGTGTACTATAGACTTCAGCGACGGCCTAACGTGCTGACAACTATGCCATAGTAGTGGAGTTTTGATTTCATACTGCCGATGAGCACATTTGGATCAACAACGTGACTTCATCGAATTTTTCTTCGTAATTTATTTCAAATACTGTAGGACATTGTGGCCCAAGCAAAAGTGGAATTACAATACAATAAGACAGAGAAAAAACACCACCTGCACACGTTCAGCGAAATGTTAGAAAAGCAGGGAAACAATCGGCAACAGTACTCGTATGACAAGTGGTACAGCAAATTTCGCAGCAAAAATTTAACAGCACAAATGCAGTACACGGGCTTCAACAAAATCAGCAAGATCAGCAGCCTTGCACAAAAATTCAGGAAGACAGTTCCAGTCCTAAATTGTGTGTGTAAAACAAATCTCTGTTTGTACGCTTCTGCTTTCGCGACAATTGGTTGTACGGAGTGCTTTTTTAGTGTGGGCGTGTTGTTCATCTGCTGATGGGCTTTAGATATGGGGGTTCGGGTATATTACGTTTTCACGACAATGTTTCTCAACAATTTCCGTCGGCAACCAGTGCGTCTGGTTGGTCGTGGCATATTCGCGGCCCCCGTCATCAGATCATTTTATCCATGTGAGCGGCCCTTCCGGTCGAGTTATATTACAGTTCTTCATTTCGTAAGGCTTCATGCATGGACGTCAGCTAAATAATGCGCGACGTTTTTCTACACACCCTGTCGACGCACGCACTTTTTGGTCAGATCCTAGCCACATGCAACTTCGCTGTAAGACACGTCGATCACGACAACGGCCGTCGTCAGTGTAATGGAATGATCGGACTTAAATGACAAACTCAGTTTCAAGCACTTGCTTGCTTTCGGAGTAATAACAGGCTCTTGTCTGGGAAAACCCACAGAGCTTGCCCTTCGCTGCTAGGTGCAGCTTCTACGCAAAAGTGAAACTAGCCGCTGCCCTAGCCTTTACTTATTTTGGTTTGCTTTAAGCGTTTTCACTTAAACGGAAGAAAAAATAGGTAAATAAACTCAGGAGGAATTTTAAGAAGCAATAGTACTCTCGCCTTTTATGCCATCAGCTACGACTTCTGCCATAACACGGCTTCATTCCCCAAGCAGCAAGTTCCCTGGGTCCGCAAACGTCGTTGAAAAACTGTACAGCGCGGCGCAGGCTTGCCGTACCCACTCTTCTTGGGTCATCGAAAATGGCGTTACTCATTCTGCAGAGCTGTTGAGGCAGCTGAGGTACAAACCGGGAGAGTGCTGTTCCGTAGCTTCTATGAACAGTTTGTATTCTTCCGATTTTAAGGTGCGTCACGTGTACGATGCTTCCGCGAAGCTTCCGTTCTTGTTTTTTCGATGCTTCGCCCGAAAGGTGAAGCAGCGATTGTGATAGGAAATTATTGTACAGCTATTCGAAATAAGGATAGTAGTTTTACCGGCCATACAAAGTTGGAAGCATTCGCTTACTAATTCGATTAAGAATTGCCCTCCGTGCTACCTCTTGCTTCAACACGAACTAAGCGGTGAGAACAGAGTGCACACGAAGCCATCAGCCCTCGGCGCGCCTAGACTCTGTACCCATCACAGATCACTTTCAAGTAGGGCCCGCGCGGCCGCGCTCAGCTGCGCCGTACGCATTAGCCGTTGCAGTAGAACGCCCCCAGGTGCCTTGCGCGGGATGCAAGACGGCTCGCTTCCTCCCCACCTTCGTCACGCGAGATCTAGCCACCTCCTACGGCTCGCCCTTGCAGGCTTTCACTCGCACCCACAGCATACGGAGCGCAACCACGACGTTATCGCACTTGGACTTCATGCGGAACATCACGGCGACCGCACCGACGACGGCAATAATGCGCCTGTAGTGTCCGTATAATTGCTATCCCCATAAAATACACTGCCACTTTAAAATCCTTTACATTTCACGCGATGAACAGTACGGAGTTGATCTAATTCGCTTCTCACAGCGTCACCGCGGCCGCAGGGCCGGTCTTGATTGGAGGGGCCTTGTCCCACGAATGAAAATTATGCAGATCCAACGCACATTTGGCAATATATGTGAAGCGAGCTGTTCGTGAAGCGAATAATGAAATGCTATAAATTTTCCCAATTAATTCCTGCGCCTCTGGCCCTAAAGGGAACTGTAGTTCCCTTTAGGGCCCCCATGCTATGCAATGTCATAACGTTTACAGCGCCTTATCTTTCTTAACTTCTTCCTATTGATTTTATGTGTAGCACCCCCTCCTTTGCCCATCCCCCGTTTCGGGTGTGTGTCATATTATCGCAACAACGATCATCACAATATGCGGCGGTTGTCGCAGAGGTAGTTGGCGTTAGCACTGTTGAACTATACGGGCAATTTTGGCTAAGGAAGTAGGCATAAAAATGTTTGAAAAGTTCACTGTACTAAAGGCATTTCGCCCTTGAAGATGTTTATTTGTAGAAAAGAAGGCTAGCAGCCTGGACACGTCTATGAGTTGTAACGATAGTACTGCTGTACTGAAAGCAAGGTACTCGGCAAGACAGCAGCAGCAGCACCCACCCAGCCAACAGCCATGATCAGGGAAGTCTCAAACGGTTGACAAGAAAAAAAAAATTCAGAGCCCTTCCACTATGTGAATTGAATTTGAATTTACTTTCCAAAAGCATAGAAAAATGTATAAAATACGTGAGAAGCATCTGGATCCTTAGCATCAAGCTAGTTTGGATCCATACATCAATAATAACACATATTTATATTTGTACAATATCATTTTCATGCAGGTAGCAGACATCTTGTATTGTAATTATAATTCATTGGTGATATAGGTCCTTGTAATGGTTTTCAGCTTAACAAAAAGGTATTTACTTTGTTTTACGTGCACAGGAAGACAGTTACACAAAGTACAACCAATGCTAGGAAGCCGCCTTTTGACATATACATATTTTACAAGAGGCTGCAGGAAGTTCCCGGCTTCGTAGCCTTTTGTTGGGAACCGAGAAGACATGAATGATGAGCAGCGAAGTGGACAATTGTTAGTTATACAGTTATACATCTTAATTGTAGTTGTATAGTTTATTAGTAGTTTAAGGGGCATGATTTGATATTTGTTAAAAAGCGGCTTTGTAGGGGCTGCATAACTTGAACTTGACAGAAAACGAATTGCTCATTTCTGCAGCACTACAAGTGGCCTTAGCTAAGATTCATACGTATGGCCCCACGACTCTATACGGTATGTTATCCGAGTATGAAAAAGAGCAAAATAGATGGTTCTCAAAGTTGGTATATCGAAGAACTGGCGACATTTAAATATCACAAAGCAAACACTGCTGAGCTTTTTACAAAACGAATCGATATGCATTTTCCACATGGAAGACCAGCGAGCTGTTGGTTTTGTTTAATTATATTTAAAATTTTAATTTGGTGGTTATGTTAGATGGTTCAAAAGACACAATGCAAAACTTCATTGCGTCAACGAGCGTCGAATACTGTATGCACGAGTTACAGCGAGTTTACGCGACTAGAATCACACCACCTTGCAACATCGGCTGCAGCACGTTGGGCCGCTGCGCGTTTGGCTTCTCGTCGCTGTCGCATCCATTCGCGCTGTTGAGCGCGCCGGCGCTCCTTGAAGGGACGCTCTTCCTCTTAGGAAGCTAGCGACACGGGTCTTACCCATACCGTGTCCAAGGGCTGTTACGTTCGGCGACCAGCGGGAGCAGCGAACTTGGAGTATCTCCTGATTGCCTGTGACGAATCGCTTCGGGAAGTTGAAAAACGTCCCACGGGAAAGATCAGCGGCGACACCGTGCCTAGACACATTTCAGAGAATACGTGGTTACTAGATGTCACCCGGACGCCAACCGCGACACTAGGAGCAAGAAACTCTTGGAAAAGGGCCGCTTCTACGACGCTTTCTCACGGCCGCTCGACAGACCCGCTAGCCGCCAAGGCCGTTCTCCAGACAAACCCGTCGATGGCTGGCCCTTCCAGGGAATCCAGACGCGCCAGTTCGAGTACAGCGCGAAGCCACCTTTCTACGAGTGTCCCCTCCTTTCTGTACGGAAGTGAGAGGTGTGTGCCCGAGGGCACTTCTCCGAATGTGTTCAGGGAACAAAGGCGCCGGGGAATTATGCGTACCCTCGCCCTCAAGGCGAACCCTTCGGTGACTCTCGACGCTTCGATTGGAGGAAGGTGGGACCGCAGCTTGGTCAGAGGGCTTTTAAGCAGACTGCGGCTCATCGAGTGCTCTCCCATCAGCTCCATCATGTAGCTCATGCTACGAGAACAATGTACTGTGCTCCGTACTCCGGCGAGTACGTGAAGTCCCATGTCCTGTAAATAGGTTTGCCTCTTCTATGTAAATAAAACCCCTGTTCCGTTTACCCTAGCTCTCGACCTCGTACTCATCACGAAAGAAGCAACCCTCCTCGTCAACTCTGCTCGGACGACGGCGTGGGTGGGCTAAGCCTCCGTGTTACGCGCCGCTAGCGTAGGCCAGCTACCCGTTTCGAGACGCACCAGGTGGCGTAGGCTAGAGACCGCAACCCTCAGTTTGACGTCGGATCCCGAGGCCACGACCCGCAGCTCCTACAACAAGTGGGCAGCGGCGAGATTGACCTCATGGATCTTGGGACGTGGTGACCGACCGGTATTCTGATCGAGTTGGAGGAGACTTGGGAATGACCACTTCTTGCAAATGACTGGATACGGCGGAGTAGGACTGGTGATATGGTGCTGCTTCTGTGGTAAGCGTTTGGTTTTGGTTGTAAGATTTACCAAGCTTTAATTTCTCTGTGTTTGTAGAATTGAATCGCTGGGGATCTTTTATTGTATTCTGGTTCTGAATTCTGATTTGCGTGTGTATCGCAGCAAGTATTGTGTGACAGCAGAGCCAAAGCTTAAAGTAGCGACCATGGTCCTGTTGAGTTTTACGAGAGCTAGCCTGTTGTGGTTGTGTGAAGAGCTCGAGGTAGACGTCGAGGAGGACTTAACGGAAGTCGATATTCGTAAAACCATTCTCCAAAGTGACAATTACTTGAAAATCATCGATCATTTCGGTAACAAAATTCTAAGCAAAATACAGGAACAGGAAGCAATTAGGCAGGGACAGAAAAAAACTTAGACAGGAACAGGAAGAAAATAGGCAGGAGTTGAAAAGAATATTGCAGGCGACATGCAGTCCAGAAGAAAGGAAAGCAAGCAGGAAGTATGTAGCGTCGGTGGATAGATACATTGGACGTTTGCAGCCGGCAATGGAAGAAAGAGAACGGTGGCTTGAGAAATCTGTAGGTTGGAGGCAACGAAAGTGGGTGGAAGTCGCTAGCAGGGTTTTGCCGAGAGCAGAAGAGAAAAATACCTGTGAGGTTAGCAGCGCGTTCAAAGGTGAACTCAAAGTGTTGGCTGCTAACGATGCCTTTGTGGCGACAGAGGCCGTTGAAGGCCGTAGTGAGAGCGACGAGGTGCTGTGCCAGCAGAGCACTGTAGTGACAGCTAGGCCAGCTCTGAATGAATTGGCACAGTCACCGTGTGTGGGCGTCACAGGAATTGTTAGGGAGGTCGTTAACTAAGAACAGGGCACTGCCGACCCGACAAACACGAGCACCCAGGTCGATTCAGGGCTGCGTTCCGATGCGCAGTGCAAGCTGGACGATGCGGTTGTGGGCAGTTCGCAGGATTGCGAGCTGTGTAGCTGAAAGGTAAACAACTGCATGGTTCAGTGATCGGTACAGCTGTCCGCCAGTCTAGGTTGCCGAAAGAGGGATGATATGGATAAGCGCGCAGCGCAAATCCATATCCTTCGATGCTCCGGCTTTGCCGGAAAGGTATGACACGGCTTGTCTCGCCCGACGATACTTTAAAGCGAACCTTTATAGGCTCACAAGTGTCGGTGGTGGTGGTGGTGTCACGCTGAAAAGTGGGCCGATCCGGGTGGTTGTGCAGAAAGGGTCCAAGCTCAATGGCACATACAAGCGACAGAAAGAAAGAGAGAAATAGGGAGAAAGAGAGAGAGAGAAATCAAGAAAGATAGAAAGAGAGAGACGAAGGAAGAAAGAGAAAAAGAAAGCGAAAAAGAAAGAAAGAGATAGAGAGAGAGAGAAAGAAAGATAGACAGAAAGAAAATCACCAGGAAGGTCAGATACATACACGACAAGCTTCGCTTACTCGCATTTTCTTGACAGGGGAAGGGCTGGTGATTTTTTTTTTTTTGACCGCCTTGCGCGCAACAGCACAGAGGCATTCTCCTGCGTTGTGCCAGGTACTTCACTGATCGCATTACAAAGCCGCACACAACACAAACGGCGATTTTAAAGACTTGGGCACAATCTCCGCTTGCATGTGGCCGCAAGCAACTGCGCAGTTGAGACGTCGTTCGCTGCCTACCAGCACCGTCCTTGCGGGTGGAGGGAGGCGGGCTATGGACCGTACGCCATTATACAATGTCACAGAAACGTCACTGTCTCTAGTTGAAAGTGCTGCCGCTAGACACGGTATTTTGCGTAAAATGCATTAAATTCATTATTTTCTGCTAGGTTCTGCCTGAAAACAAGGTTGTGTCAACCATTTGCAGCGCCCAAGCTTTCATTTAGGCTAAAAACATCCGCGGCAAAAGTTTTACTTAGTATCCCTTTAAAGACAAAGCTTAAGCCTTCTCCATCTTTTAGAGGTAGTTATCGCACTTATTCGCGGCTTTCTATTTCATCTCCATTAGCGCACTGGAAGCTACACTACTGCGGATGGCAAGGCCCCCAAGCCCTGCCCGGAGGTTCAGCATTTTCATTTGTATTTGTTTTGTTTTTTCTTTACTGATGCTACTTCCGGTTCAGGCATGCGCGACAGTCTTTCGACACGAGATGGGCGCTCAGGCGCATGGAGCTTAGGGTCCCTGGTGTAGGCCTAACAGCGTCAAAACAAGGCTGATCGCAATAAAGACTACAAAACGTACCTAATGTCCTGCCCTCAGCATGAGGCGAGAGTAAGCGATGGCTGATTTCATCTTTTATTTTTTCGCCATCAGAGTGGAGAGCAAGTAAAGAGCGTTAATTTGGATCGAAGCGGGTGCATGCGAGGGCGTATACGAGACGCCATGGGTAGTGGTATAAAATACAATCTGCACCATGCTTATAGTTGGACTGCACAGATTATGCTTCCTCATGTGATATAGCTTGTACTAGAAGCTAAAGGAAAGCTTATTCTGTGTGTAAAGTAATGATTTTATAAAAGAAGTACTTGCACTTGATGTCAACGTAAATAACAAGTATTCCTACTCTTCTGTATGGCCTGATTAGTTTTGAACTTTCTTGGGGGTGCTTCCGAACAGTGACGGAGAGTACGTTTTTTTATCACTTTATCGATATCATTTATCAAGGGACCTTAATGGAACTACGTCTGTTACGGAGACCAATACGAGCAGAGCACGTGGTTACCGAGCGTTTCGCAGGCGAGAGCGGTCGTCGCGGTACCCCGTGGCGGGTACGGTGTGTACACTACGCAGCACGCCTGGGACGATGCCGAAGGCCCGGTTAGCAGACGCATCTACGTGCAGCTGTCGTGTACGGAATGGAATTGCGAAGATGAAGTACTTTTGAGGTCAATTTCAGATCGCAGGCATTTGTATTTTTAATGTATTTGCCTCAAAATTAGAAATTATTGTATTAGCTGAGAATGTTCTCCCACAATCCGCCATATGTGTATGGTTGGCTGCTTGGTGGCTTGCGACGTAGGTGCTGACGATATTGCGAATGAGAGCAAGCGATTCTTCGCGGTTTTGACAAGCGTCAAAAAACTGTCTAGGCACTCTTTGGCCATAACTGGTTCCTTGTGTCTTAACATTTATACATCACAATCACCAAACTAGCATCGCTTTCGAAATGCCTTCACCAAAATGAGCTATAATAAGGAGTGGTGTCACAGTTATTATGGTTCTGAATTGTTAATAGCAATCGCAATATATTTCTTACCACGTTTTGGAGATATGCGCATGTTAAAATTGTATCTCGTCTAAGGATTACCGCTCAGCAGGCATGACTTCACAAGTGCAAAATCTTACTAGTTCAACATTTGTCAAAGTCAGCATTTACAAGTCAGTCGATCTTCATTATACCTTCCTGGACATTTTGATTTGTCGTGCAAGTAATGTCCACATCTTCAGATTACCCATCTGAATAGGCCAAATTCCGCTTTCGGGGTGATATTTTTTACATGTTTCTGTTCGAAAAATAAAAATAAAACAGGGTGTATTGCAAACACACCTGAAGTCAAACTTGTTATATGCTTCAATCTTGAAAAACAACGAGCAAAGTGGGACAATACAGACAGGACAGGATAAGGCGGTGTTTCACCGCTCTTGTCCCGTTTCTTGTACTGTTACTTTTTCGTGTTAGCGCAACCCGAAACACATGTATGTGCACAATGCCAGTGCGCTTTAAGTCGCAGCATGTGATCATTTCACAGGACAAAAGCAAATATCGCTGTGCGAACGCTTCCGAATCTGCTCGAAAACACTTTCGCAGCGCAGCCAGAGGCTTCGTCGTCGACGGGGCAACCAATTACCCTTCGCAACAATCCAATCCTTTTTTTTCCTGACTTAATTTTGATGTCACAACATTTATCATACCTGAGCTGTGAAGCACTGAACGCCTAAGCTTTCCCTGCTGTTGTTAAAGCTTTCGTTCTCAGGCCTCCTACCCTAGTTACGATACCGCTGACGTGGCGGCCGTGCACACGTGATCCCGAATGCCACATCACACCGACAACAGCGCCAGTAATTCCATTGGTGACGCTCGCCCAAATAATTAAGAACGAAAGTGTTTTCTCCTGTTCGAGGTGACTCACTCTGCAGAGCTGAGTCGCTTGCAACACAGACATTTACGAAATTTTCGTGTAAAGGTAAGGAATGAATGACAGATTGTAAGGGAAAGTAGTCGCCTAAATGTCGCCTCTCTTCAGAGCCGCTGACCAAATCTACATCTCAATGCCAATGTCCTCCCGCCTTAGGACTCCCAGGACAAAAATAACACGCACGCAACTCACCTTTATTGCGATAACAATGCTGACAGAATAATGCGCTTTATTCTGCAACTAGTCGAACGATTTGCGTCGTATGCTTGCATAAAAACGCCAGAGCAGTGAAAGCTCCGTCCCTGAGATCGGCGCTGGCACTTTCACAATGAGGTTGCTTTGCCTCACCGCATGTGCTCTGAGCTTTGTAGGTACGTACCATTTACGATGAAATTTGTTGCTAGGAATTCGAAGTACTTCGTCGACTTTCGGCGTATTCACTAATCGGTAAATATATAGTATTCGTAAATGATATAGGTTCTCACAAAAAAGTTTACCCCTTTTCTGATTCGATCTGCGTTGAAACGCAGCATCAGCAGTATCCTGAATACGATGAAATTCTATGTGACGGCCTCTACACAATCTCGCAGAGCATCAGAGGTCAGTTTGTTTACTTAAGACCACTTTTCAACGATGTTAACGCCCGTGAACTCAATATGGGTGTAACTATTTATGTACTTGATAGGCAGAAGAGGCTTCAAATGAACAGCACAAGTTCAAAATGGTAGGCAGGTGATATTGCCCACTACGTACGGCCTGTATATATTATTTATTTGCCTAAAAACGTGCATTCTTTCACCGAAAACTGCGTTTGTTCCGAGAAAAGCTACTTCTACTACTAATATTCCAGTGCAAGAACAATTATTTATTAGGTAAACATATTGGCATATTGTAGTAAGCAGCGAGGCATGTGAGAAACGAAAGGGCATGATTACATAGAATAAGCACTTGTGTAAATGTGGGGTTATATGTGAATGTGCATTCGTCATGAGATATCCTTTACACTTCAACCGTCGTCTATGATGCTGTTTATCGCACTTACAAGAATACAAGACCACAAACTCCTTTTTTACACTACGTACATTACACTTTATCACCGTTAATATCACTAAACAGTGCATCAAATTCTACCACTGTTTTATTATAATAGATTCGCCGTAGATTGTCACCATTGTCAATACTGACTACAATCAAAAATCTATAGGAAAGTTTCAACAGCTGTTTTCGGCCTTATAACATAGAGGTACATAACGTTTTTGTAAAAGAGAATTACATATACATGCAATGAAAGGCGCAACCGAAAAACTTCTTTTAGAAATGAATACTTTGGCTAGCTTTCAGTTCTAAATACGGACTCTGGCTTGCATTGATTTATATAGAATTCATGTAAAGCCGCCGTCAGAATAATTCGGAAACAAAAAATGAGAATAAGTTAAATTTTCTCACTACTTCACTACAGAGTGTAAAGTACCCTTTACACTCTGTAGTCAGGAATGTGATGATATTACGGATAAGGATCAACTCTCCCTTGGGTTGAAGGACCTGTGCCTAGGCCGTGATGACATTTAGATTTTACTCGCATCTAGTGCTCCGAAAACTTTTGAGGGAAGGTGTACATGCTTACAGTTTTCGCAGCCCGATACTCCGTAAATTCTTGAATGAGCTCAATGTGCTCAGATGATGATAATACGAGATAAAACGAGAACATTCCGGCAAAAATGGTTTTCACAAATGTTGTCACACATTGAATGTAGATCATGTTGAGCTAAGGTAGCCCGAGCTTTAACTGAACCTTCGAACACACGCGCCTAAATTTATTTGCAGCTCCGCGTGGAAATGCCCAGGGAACAAGTGCTGTGTCCGGTGGAGGTATGGGAAATTGCACATCTATTTTGTTTGATTTGTGTAGCCTGTGTGCGTTTTTATTCCTAGTATAAATGGAGCTGTGACCATTGTGATCTGCGTATCCTTTCTTTCTGACGTAAATTTTTTAGCTTCACGAGTATCAGCAAGGTAAATGAGTAACACTGACACTGGCGATATTGAGCGTAATAAAGAATAATTAATGATCGTATTGTCCATTTCAATCATCATCAGCCTATGGTTACGTACACTGCAAAACGAACGCCTCTATCCGCGATACCCAATTGCCCCTATAACTGGCGCTATCTGATTCCAAATTATTCCTGCAAATGTTCTCATTTCAATAATGAGAGACTCTCCGCTAGGGGGCCGTGGAGTACTGCCGTGCCTCACATGGGCTCCTGCGTCTTGCGCTCATTTCTACGGAATAGGCTGCTCACCCCCTTTTATTTCACACCGAGAGATTCGGCAAGCTACAAGGAATTGGCGAATACCACCTACTTTAAAAGTGAGGGCGTTTTTCATCAAGATTTTGAGCTTGAACTTCACCGACCACCTCCCGTTTTGCTAAGCCTAACGCCGCGCGAGACCACACCGGCCTGCCGGGCAGAACCGCCGACGCACGTGCAACAGCCACACGGTGCACGGGAGAGGAGGCCGACAGCGCTCGCCGCTGCACGCGCGACACTGCAATAGGCGCCATACGTGCACTGCACGCCGGGGAAGAGGCTTGGTGCTCGCCGGCGCTGCGGCTGATAGCCAATATTTGAGATGAGCCAAGAAACACTCGCGAAGGACGCGACGTCAAGCGAACGACAAGAAGAAACGAGCGCGATGCAAACAGACTCAGCGGAATTAGCCAACGTCACGCGATCTTGGACCTATGACAAGAACAGTGGCAGAAGTATAGACCTCAATGACCAATGGCTGACATGGGAAAGGAATAGCAACAAGGAAACCACGTGCATCAAAGCCCCCGCAGTCACCCAATCCGCACAACAGCCAGCCACGCCGCCACCGCCGCGCAAACCTAGAATGCCGCCCCTACCTTTGGACGACATCAAGATCGTCTACCGTCCACAAGCTGGCCCTCGCCAAATGGTCACTTGTCGCAGTCACTCACGCAGTCGGAAGAGCCAGCGGTATAATGCAAAAAGAATTCCACGACGACGTCCGCGTACAAATGCAAAAAGAAGAAAACCTCATTATGGCAAGTACAGCCAACAAAACCTACGCTCAAAACTTGGCCAAGATCAGCAACATAGAGCTTGGAGGCAGCATTTACATCGTGAAAGCCAGCTTGCGTCTAACCGAAGATTTTAGCAAAGGCGTTATCTACGGCTTCACGCCTGGGACCTGCAGTGCGGAGCTAATGGATGGAATCTGAGTGCCAGCGCGTTATACAGTCCTCAACGCCCGCATGCTTGGACAGTCTACAGCGGCAGTCATCTATTTTGAGGGCCCACACGTTCCCTACAGCATCATTTATCGGAGCGGTGACTACCGATGCAGGCCCTACCGCAAGTCAGTTCAATATTGCCGAACCTGTGGCAACCTCGGACATCGCCACGACGTTTGCCCAAAACCAACCCCAAATTTCTGTTACAAATGTGGCAAAACAAACAAACCCCCAAAGCATGAGTGCCAACCCACGTGCAAGATTTGCGGAGAAGGACATGAAACAGCCAGGAAAGACTGCAAAAAAAAGCTCAAGCCTAACCCACCACCTTACCAAGTACGACAGCAATGGCAAAACAGGACCCATGAACGAGACAGTCGATAGAGCTCCCACCCCGACCACTTCCCTGAACTAGGCGCTGCGAATAGACACGCCTCCAACTCAAGTGACACCACCAGTAGCACCACAAGAAGTAGCAGATCCATGTCAAGATCATGATCAAGATCGCGGTCGCGTTCCAGTAAACGCGTGAATTAAGCCGAAGCGGTCGGAAGCTCTGGCAGCGCCAGCGCCGAATCGGCAGAAGCGGTAACCGTAAGAGCCTTCGAAAGCAAACTGCAAAATCAACAAAGCCTCATAGAAAGACTACTCCAAAGATGCAAAGACTACGAACATGGAAGCAAGCAGCCATCTACAACGCTAACCATGGAGGCAGTTCATGCCGCGATCGAAGCTGGAGTTCAGAAGCACCTCCTGGCTTTCGAGGAAGTCTTTACAAAGAACTTCCTCACCATGATCGTAAACATCACCAACCCTATCGCCGAGAAGATTGCAACCCTTACCACGCAAGTCGCGTCCCTCGCAAATCAAGCAACCACTCTCACAAGCCAGGTGACCGGCCTAACAGCCCAAGTCAACAACTTCATAGCGCTACGCGAAGAATAATTACGTCACCAAGTCCTACCTCGACAGCCTTCTCAACGCCACCGAGCAGGGCAGAAAGAAGGGTCGCACGAACAGTCACATTGCATACCGCTCGATCTCACCCAACCGTGACTCGCCCTATGAAACTGAAGAGCCTAATGATGGCGACACCTAAAACCACAACCCCTGCGCATCTGGCAATGGAACTGTCGGTCCTTCCGCCCCCGCTATGCAAACCTACAAGAATTCGTCAAACAGGACCACCCCGATGTCATTGCGCTACAGGAAACCAACACCCGCAACATTCGACTTCAAGGATACACGCTCATACACAAAGCCAACGCACAGCCATCCTAACGAGGAATACTCTCACAACGCAGGAACATGAAATATTATACATCCCCATCGAGCACACCCTAGTGGAGATCCTACCAGACAGAAAAACACAGCAAAGCCTCTTTATCGCCAGCATATACAGTCCTCCTCGGGACCAACTTCCGGAATTCGACCACTTTATTCGTGAACTCTGGAAACGCACGAAAGGCCATCAAGCATCATGGGAGATTTAAACGCCCCACACACAGCATGGGCGTATCCAAATACCACCAAGAAGGGAGCCCGCGTACACGATAATGCCAACAACACAGGCTGACCCTCTGGACTCTGGAACGACCCGCTACAGGCCACGAGAGTCGGAAACAGTGTCTCCAGGGACACAAACCCGGACCTAATCTTCACATCGAACGTCCTCTGGGCCGAGTGGAGCCGACTCTCGGAAACGCTCGGAAGTGACCACCACATTCTCCAACTTGACATCGCCCACAATCGGAAGCAAACCAAGACTGGAGTCGCCCGACTAACAGACTGGAAGTCCTTCAGAGACAACCTCAGCGGCAACACAACAATCGACGACACTGACCAAGGCTCAAGGGCCTTCTCATCACCGCAAAACACCACACCAGGAACATCCAACTAAGCACCAACAGCCCCGCAGTCGACTCGCATCTCCTTCATCTCTGGGGAGCCAAAAGACGCCTCCTGAAGAGGTGGAAGAGGCAGAAACTGAATAGAAAACTTAAGCAACGAATGGGCCGCTCTCACCATACAGGCCCAAGATTACGCGGAGCAACTTATCAGGCAAAATTTGTACACCTTTTGTGTCAGCCTACAAGGAACACTCAGCACCAAGAAAACCTGGCACCTCCTACGCGCTCTCTTAGCCTCCGACCGCACCAAAACGCAACAACGGCAAGATCGGCGCAGACTAATCCCCAACCACGCTGGATCGGAGCACGATCTCCTTCGTGAACTTCAGCAGAAACTTAGCTGCGACAAGCCGACTTCGTCGGCGAGCGGCGAGGCGTACGACGGCGCACCAAACCCAGACCTTGATCGACCATTCACGCAAGCAGAGCTCCACGCAGCCTTACCCAAACTCACTAGAAACACTAGTCCCGGCAAGGCCATAATCACTAATAAGCTCCTACGCAACCTTCCGCAATCGGCCGCAACAGCACTACTCCAGTACTCGATGACTGCTGGGAAAAGGGGGACCTACCAGCAGCCTGGAAGCATTCGGAGGTCACCATCATCCCCAAACCCAACAAACCCCTTCGCATCGAAAACCTCCGTCCCATCTCCCTCACGTCCTGCGTGGGCAAACTCCTCGAGCACATGGTGCACGACCGGTTAACCCCATACCTGGAGGACAACGGATACTTGACGCACACCATGTTCGGTTTCCGACAGCATTTGTCCACGCAGGATGTACTCCTGCTCTTCAAGAAGGACCTGCTCGTCTACCTTGATCGCAGACGCAAATCATCAATCCTGGCAATCGACGTAAAGGGCGCATTCGACAACGTAAGCCACGAATCCATCCTCCGCAACCTCGAAGATACAGGCTGTGGAGCCCGGATCTATAAGTACATCAGCAGGATTTTGACACACCGAACAGCAACAGTAGGCGTCTGCAATCTCCGCAGCGATAAATTTCGGCTACCCAACAAAGGAATTCCACAAGGATCAGTTATTTCACCACTCCTTTTCAACATCGCAATGATCAAGTTGCCAAAGCAACTCAATGCCATCCCAAACCTATGTCATGCCCTTTACGCCGACGACATCACACTCTGGACCAAAGCACCTACTACTGGACAACAAGAACGCAGTCTACAAGAAGCCATCGACACCATCGAAAGCTACCTCCGAGACTGCGGTCTCCAATGCGCAGCTGAAAAGTCGGAGCTTCTCGTGCTCAGAGTACGGACGCGAGGACGACCGCCCAACTATATCGAACCCGATCCTAGCGTCTCCCTCAACGGAACCCAAATCCCTACAGTCGACTCCCTTCGCGTACTCGGTCTTCACATCCACAAAGACGCATCAGGAGCGGCCACTCTTCCGCGTCTCCAACGTACACTGTCACAAGTTACGCACCTCGTCAAGAGGATAACCAACCACAGAAGCGGACTTAAGGAGGAAGACACGCTAAGGATAATTCAAGCTCTC
The DNA here is from genome assembly GCF_013339745.2 of Dermacentor silvarum. Classification (NCBI taxonomy): domain Eukaryota; kingdom Metazoa; phylum Arthropoda; class Arachnida; order Ixodida; family Ixodidae; genus Dermacentor; species Dermacentor silvarum. The sequence continues at coordinate 171,373,821 of NC_051156.1, read as the reverse complement.
CTAACTAGCCGTATCACCTACGGCACCCCCTACCTGACACTCAAACCGGCTGAAATCAAGAAACTGAATGTCATCATTCGAAAGGCAATCAAAGTAGCCTTGACCCTTCCATCCACGGCACCAACGGAGAAACTCCTCAAGCTCGGCGTCCACAATACGTGGGAACAGCTCTCCGAGGCTCATAAAATCAGCCAACTAGAGCGGCTCAAGCTCACACCCACAGGACGTGAAGTTTTGCGCGACCTCAACTACAGTGAAAGCTACATCGCCGAAACAGACCAGAAAGCAAGAATCCCACCCGAACTCCGTGAGTGTATCAGCGTTGCGCGCATACCGCGCAATGTGCATCCGACTTACCATAAGGAGCGTCGGCAAAGCAGAATCCGCGCACTCAGCAAGAAATACGCGACAAACCCTGATACGAGGTACACCGATGCTGCCCGTTATATTAAACGAAACGCCTTTGTCCTAAAAAGTGTCCCGCATCACCAAGGCAATGAACTCGCCGATGTCACCATCCGGGCAAGAGCCGCCGAGACTGCAGAGGAAACGGCAATCGTTCTTGCGATAACAACTTGCCCTGAAGTAGCCGTAATCCTCACTGATTCCCAAGCAGCAGCTCGCAACTATCAAAAAGGACGCATATCAGCAACCGCACTCAAGATACTTCAAAATCACATCGCACGCGCCCCGCTCCCCAACACCCACATCAACTAGATTCCAGGCCATCGGTGCATGAAAGGAAATGAGGCGGCACACGCCGCTGCCCGCGAGCATACCAGCCGGGCTTTCCTGCCATTCCACACTAGGTCGGCCACCAACGTTTATGACATCGCTCTAAAGTTCTCGGAGATTCTGCAACACCACCGACTGAGCAGAAGAACGTATCCATCACCACACAAGAAGCTGAGCAAAGAGGAAGAAGTCATCCTCCGCCGCCTACAGACAAACACCTATGTACACGGAATAATCATGCACAGACTCTATCCTACACAGTACTCATACACATTGCACCCACTGTGGCGTCCCAGACACCCTGCAACACATGGTCCAGGATTGCCCACTGCGTGACACATCCCCAGACCCCAGCTCACAAGCTCAACAAGACGACACAAGACAAGAGGAGCACCCCAACTCAGCGCACTTCTATACCACCACTGAAACGTGGGAGGCGAAGCTTTCCTCTGACGACCTGGACGATCAACGCAGTCTTGTCGCCCGGGCCAAGGAGGCAGCCCAAGCCAGAGGATTCCTGGAATAAGGAATCCTCCCACCTAGGGTGAACCGGGTCCTGACTCGGATTACCGTTTCGGACTGGCTGCCTATTGGCAAATCAGTTCTGCGAAAGCCGACAAGGTGGATGACAGTCATGAAAGGAGAAAATCGTGAACAATCCGACCACACTCCCAAGCTACAAAGAAATCTGTTACAAGTTTCTGAGGATTAAAATTTCGCAGTTGGAGAAGCATTCATCCCCTATTGGGGGGTTCGAATTTGAGACCAACGCCTTACCAAGGCGGTCGCTCTACCATCTGAGCTAACCAGGAGGCTATCAGATCGCAGACCGGAGGCGCTATAATCGACAACTGGAAGCACTAGGTCATCAAATAGGGTAAACTCACCCGACTGATTAATAGACCGAGATAAACATACTCTCGCGCATTTTCTAGAGGTTGACTGCCAATCATGAATTCTTATTCGCTTACGAGACCACTGAATATTGCCTTTGGCTTCTGCATATTATTCTTCAACCCTACTCTTACAGTTTCTCTATTAAGGTATGTGTCGTCTCAGAAGACAGCAACGATGAAGTGCGCGCGCTTGTTTTACTGGCGCTTGGTTACGAGGTCGCCTCACGCGGCAAACGCGAGCCAGTGCCTGTTGCAGCGCCTGAGCTACTGTTTTCTGATACGTTCCTTATCCCTTCTATTTATTAAAGGGTCAACAGTCGCCAACTGTTGTGCAGACGCAATAAAGGTCCTCAATCATTCGTTTTAATTGATCCCCAGCGCTGCTGAACAAGACAATGTCATTTGCAAACCTTACGTTGCTTAGATATTCGCCGTTGATCCTCACTCCTTGTGATTTCCAGCCTAATAGCTTGATACGTCTTCTAGGCCTGCCGTGACTATGATTAGAGACAGTGTGTCTCCTTGCCTGACCCCTTTCTTGATCGTGTTTTTTTTTTTTCGCTTTCCTTGCGCAGAATTAAGGTAGCTGCGAAATATTTGTAGAAATTTCTCAAGATATTCACGCATGCCTCCCGTACTCCTTGATTACGCAATGACTCCATGACTGCTGGCATCTCTGCTGAATCAAATGCTATTTAGTAATCTGTGAAGGCCATAAGGAACGTTGGTTGTACTACATATATTTCTCAAGCCCCTGGTTGTTTAGCTGGACGTGATCCATTGTAAAATACCCTTTCATGAAGGCAGCAAATTATCTTGGTGGATTGAATTCTAGTGTCGACCTGGTTTCATTGGACATTACCTTCGTGAACATGTTATGCAATGCTGAAAAGAAGCTGATGGGCCTATAATTTTTGTCCTCAACGTGTTCCTTCAGCGTCTTCCTTTAGCGGATGAGCTCGGGTGAAATTATATTTCATCCGGGCATAATTTCTTTTTAATCTCTATGTGCAGCATCAATTTGCAGAAAAGTAAGCTGCCATACCAGACAAGCCTGCGTTGCTCTTATCAAACAAATGGGTTGGTCAAACAGTTGATACTCTGCATTTAGTATTTACGAAATGTTTCACTTCAACGCTGCACGCAATACCCTTAGAATTCGTATAAACCCATGCATTTTGTATGAAGACTTGCAGCAAGCTGCTGTAGTTCAACAATAGGGAACGTTTTGTAAAATGTCTTCCATAAACATTTTCTGAATTTTTTTTCTATTTCAAGAAAAATTAGACTGTTCATACTTGTCAAATTGAAGTTGTACTACCAATAGCAAAGGGTAGAAGACGCGTGTTTACCCTAGATTTGATACAACTGCTTATACCTGCACCATTGATGTCTTAGCTGGGCGCAAGCGCTTGTGTGCTGGTGTATTCAACTGGTGTACGTATATCATTATCCTAATTTAGGGAATTTTTTTCGTGCATTATTTAAAGGTTGTGGAATGGTTCACTAGCTAGTGTGTCCAACGTTCCATCCCTTTGAAGACGGTGCGAAACGTTTTGACCTCTGTAAGGTAACTTTACATGTGAGTCATCCACTGAGAGCGTCGCTACCAGTGACACCTGTGCCTGGACACATTCAATAGTAGTTCCAGCCGTACGCGCCACCTGTGCAGCCACACAGGAGAGCGTCCCTTTTCCTGCGTGCATTGCAATGCGTCCTTTTCGCGGAAGGAGAATCTCTTGACTCACATATCCTTTCATGCAGAGAAGAAGCCCTAAAGATCAGGGGATTGAAGTTTCTTGTAGGTCATCTGATTCATCATTTTTTTATGGCAGAATGCGAATTCTAAAGTGCAATGAGAATTTACCGGCTCCCTCGAACATAGAGTTTCTTCTAATACTATCCAAGTTGAGGTGTCGCAACAATCTAAGGGAATTTCTTACACTTTGACTTCATATGACTTCAGAGCTATGTGAACATATTGAAGACAAGGTTCACCTTGAGTCTTGCTTGGAATCAAATGTGCTCGTGACTGTGTAAATAATCAATAGGAGAACAGCGCAAGAAAATCACCGTTTCAAACAAACATATACCGACTAGCCGAAGCCTCTATGGTTTGTGTAAATAAGTCTTACGAGATTATTTCAACCAAGAAAAAGAAAGTTGGCAAACAAAACAGAAATGCATAACTGAGACCAGGGCACAGAGTAGTATAGGCCAAGTTTCTCCCACTCCCGTTTCTGATGTGTCTACTACTTCAATGATAGCTATGCCACACCACGCTCCGGCCTATTCTCTTACTTTATGACAGAGGGGGGTGAGTCAGCTACGCGTTCATGAAAACGCTGCAACGAAAATCTGTTCCTGCCTGGCAATGCCAAGTCTGTTTCTCAAAACGTTCGTTTAAAGCGACAGTCGTTGTTCGGCTACTCCTCATCGTTTTAAGTTTCCGTCTTTCTTTTAAATTCTGTCTTATTCGTAACTAGGTTCACAGTTATCTTCAAGCATCACCAGATTGTTACCTTCTTAGTGTATTTGCATCTTGCCTAGTGTGAGCTTATTTGTTCGAGCAGCAGTCAGCAATTTTATTTCAGCAGCAGTTAAAGTCTCTAAACTAGTGCTGTTGTGTCCGTCCATCTCGTAAGAAACTGGAGGCAGTGTGACTTCCTCATGAATGATCTGTTGACTGGCCTTGGCGAGCAGAAATATTACAGGCATTACGTGTGGAAACGTCAGTTTCCCATTTATTCAGGAAAGATATTGTTTTATAACGCTATACCCCAAAACCACTTTTATAGAAATACCTGTTACTTTAGGAACAATGAGAAAACAATATTTCTGCCTGGCCAAACACTTCAACTAGGCTGTTCTACTAGCGAATGAAGTTTACTAGTAGTACCTATCCTACACAGAAAAGTGGCAATTGAACAAATTCTCGCATCATGATGTCCTGGTGATTAGGACCAAATGTCCCTATGTGAGGGACACCAATCAAAGCTCATGCCTTTATTATAAATGCCACGTGTCCTACTGTTAAGGCGAAAGCCTTAAATCTCTCATTTCAAGGTCACTGTGATGCACAGAAAAAGTGAACGAGCTCGCCTCGCGTCCTCGCACTTGCCTCGCGCTCGTACCACTGCTCGCAGTGTTCGTCGTCTTGTTCCAGAGCTGGCGCCGACGCCAGCTCATCGGGCCCGCGTTCCCATACTGCCCCTCACGCTTCAACGCCAGGGAAAGGGCAACAGTGGCGCTGGGGAGGAGCAGGGAAATGTCAGCGGTGGCGCGAGAGGGCATTGACGGAAAGGGCAACGGTGGCGCTAGGGAGAAGGAGAGAAATGTCAGGGCGGCGCCTGTAGAACGTTCTGTAAACGGCGGCGCCGTGTATAAGTCGCCGCGTGGGCTCAGAGTTTCATTCCACATCGCTATGGGTACAACTAGGCTTTCGCTGTCACATTCTTAGAAAGTTCTAAGCATTGCCCTATTTTTTATGTTTTATCCCTCCTCTTGATATTACTGACAGAAATCATGTGCAGTAGAAGTACAGGCTGCAGTACAGGCTGGAATGTACAGGCTATCCAACTCCAAAACAATGCTAAATATGAAGCATTATGTGTCCATTCTGTGTCATTAAAGACAAATACGTTTCTACAGTATTTCCATATTGCTTTCTTTTTTAATTATTTAGTACTTATTAACTAATTTGTTTATTTCAGATACCTTAGATCCTCAAAACCATTAGCAGGAGAAGGTGTAATAAAGCATTAGAAAATAATGATGCCTACCTGCATCAAGCGCCAACAAAAACTTTAGGTAATTGATAAATATAAGAACACTAAATAATCGCATCAATTTCAGAAATTATATCGTTAGAAGCAAGCGAAAGCACTGTGTCAGGTAAACAATTACAAGGTGAATTATTCAATCAGAAACACTCTGTATTACTGCATGGGTGAAAAGAATCCAGGTTCAAGTCCTGGTAACAGCTATTAAACGTTGTCTTAGCGAATATTAGGCGTGCGTAGCTTGATAATCGAAAGGAAGAGATGATGTCGTGCAACAAATGTATAGACAGCTTGGCGTGTTAGAACAGTTGCGTTCTTGAAAACTGCGCAGTTATGAATGGCACAAGTGTAAAAAGGCTTACAAGAACGAGCATGGGTCCTTTCTTCAGGTGTGTGGTTTTTTAACAAAAAAAGCTATTGTACAAAAGTTTGAGAGAGGCCTCATCTTTAGTGCCAAGAGTGCTAAGTTGAAGCAAAGAAGATCAGCAGAGAGTGAAAAGGTTGGTGGTGTCTGTGGGAAAGAAAGTGCGCGAATTCTACGCGTATCTCGTTTTATTAACATTACACTTGTTCTAAGGGCACAGAACAACATAGTTCGTAATCGGAAGTATCAGTCGGATAATCATTTAATATAATGTTACCGTCGTGTCCGCAGGAGCAGCAGAAAGCAGGCACTTTAGATATTCATTTTTTAATGTGTTTCACTAGTTACCATATGTTCGTACTCTCTGTGTGATAACTTGTGTAAAAAATCAAGTTATTTACACTTAGACACTTGGGAGTTCCTGAACTCCAAGACCAGTATGTGCTTCCAACTCGCCAAGAAATATCATTCTTATTAGTCAAAAACTGAACGTCGATGGCCTCTTGGTGAAGAACTTGACTACTCTTTAGTGAAAGTATTACTAATTTCCGAGTTAGACGGCAGAGAATAGCATCCCGAGGGACTTCTCAAGCATCTGATGGTCTTCTGGGGATCTCTTTATGCCGTATAGTGCATAATCATGAGGATATCACAAACCTGAGAAGCTACGATGTTTGTCAGATCTCATCTTAGCCCGAAAGGCCGACCCGCGCGTCTGCCTGTCTACGTTCGCACCGCGCTCTCTTTGCCGGCGCTCCAACCGCATTCGTGCCTAGTTTCCTGCCGCTCTCCAGGGGCGGCGGCACCATCGCGCGTTTATATTCGACTTGGTGTATATAAGACAATTTCACTTCTCTCGTCGTAATGGCGAGGCCGCGTGTAGTGCGCAGTCCCGGCGACAATTGCATTCTCGTCTGTTCCTGCCGTCGCTCGTCGTAGCCACGTTGCTCCTCGCGAGTCCTGACTATATGTGGCCTCCCCATTCTGTGTCACCTCTGCGTCACGTGCTGAACAGCTTCGTTGGTCATCCACCTTCACAGAGTGGAATGGCTCATGATTTTTTGTGCGGTTCTATGCTAAACTTTACCATTTCTCTGTATTAAAACAACAAAACCTAATGTATATATTTTTTTGCGGTGGACTTCACAAGTTCTGAGTGCTGGTAGCGTAGCTAGTTAGAAAAATTCAGCATGTCGTAATACGTGTTAAGTTACCGCTATGCGTGATCTGTTCTGAATTCTACGCAGGCGCCTCCTCTCAGCGGACCTGTGGTAGACATGCAGCGAAATCAAAGTTTTGGCGTATCGTCATTGAGTACAATGCTGGAGCGTAAATACAAATTATTGATGCAACGAAAAATGAAGTTTTTAGAGCTCTCCAAGCCACCATCGCATCAACGATGCAAGCGATGTGACCTCACCTGATAAGCAAAAAATCAAGAGAAATTACTGGCTTGGTGCCGCGCCTCTTGGCTTAACAGCGTCAAAACAGTCAACTGATCTCTATAATAGCGACAAAATGAGCTAATACTGTGTTCTTGGAGCGAGATGGGACTACGCGATAGGTTATTTTAACACTTCTTTCTTGCTGTCAAGGCGCAGAGCAAGTAGCATGGGTAAGTTTGGACCGGAGCAGGTGGTTTTGTCTGGTCTGCACGCTTCCATATCATCTACTACGGCTGGTTACCGTGATGGCATACATCACGGTAACCTGCCGTAGTAGACAGCCGAATAAGACAAGCATGCGCAGAGGTCGCAACGTATCATGCATCAAGCAAGGCTAAAATCCCCCCCTACAACGCCCCCCCTCCCCCTTTTCCTAGCGTGCGCACATTTCTCCGCCCTTTTTCCTTGTGAGCGCAAGACAAAACCGCCGCATCTAGCCACCATACTTCTCTGCTCACCATGGCAAGCCTTCTCTGGTACCTACAGCATATGGCGCGCGGCCGCTATGTTATCGCACTTGGACTTCATACGGAGCATCACAGTGACACCAACCGCGACGACAGAAATTTGCCTGGAGTGTCCACATAACGGCTAGCACGATAATAAAAAAGATGTATATATTAATGTTGGTGAAAGACGAACTCCAAGCTAACTCGACGTCTATGAAGAAGAGAAAAAAAACACAATGTCATTGCCAGTGTTTAAAGCGAATGTTTAAGCGTTAGCTAGAAACGGGCTAGATGCCGATCTCAAGCTCACCGAATAGCTAGGCTGTCGATGGGTCCTGCTTCCTCTAAGGCAAATGACAGTGAATAATGTTTACAGAAGACTGGTGCAACCACCTATACTCCTCTCCAATGCTCGAGTGCTAGCCTTTATTTTGTGCATACAATGGTGCAGCCGGGCGGGCGACAGCGCGCCATCCGAGCCACCACCGCCGGTTCCCCCGCAAACACTATCTGGTTTATGCGTCGGCAAACGCCCGCGCCATCATTGTCTCACGAAAGGAAAGGTGAGGCGTGATCACGCCGCGGCAAAATTTTCAAGATACTGTGGGCACTGTGGGCACAATCGGTGCGTACCGCCGCCCGTGACGCAAGGATGGCAACACCATCTGGTGGAGTTGCAGGGAACCAAGCTTTGCAGCCCGTGACTGAACTCTGCTACTTCATCGGTGAAAGCACACACAGCATCGCTTGCGCTATACCATCAGTGGAAACACCTTCTAGAGCGCGGCCATGACCTGCGTTGCGTTCGGCGCCGACGACACGTAATTGAGGAACGAGCTACGAAATGCGAATGCTTTAAAAGGTTATGGAGGGGCTGGAGAACGGATGAAGAGTGCGGTCATGAGAAGCTGATGCGAAAGTACCTGTGAAGCATTAATCACTTGATTATCAGAAACGCAAAGAAGATTCCTTGGCATAACGAATGCATTTCGATTTGCCATCAATGATGAGCTTCAGTGTTTCATCAGGGTTCAACACTTCGCTCTCACACCAAATACTGGTAGAAAGGTAACGTTCTTTGCTTCATAACTGGGTAATGCCATCTTCATGTCTAGGAAGAACATAAACGTGATTTAGGCTGAGAAGAATTTGTCATTCGTATATCCAGAATACTCAGAGGAGCCTCCACACTGTCAAAGACAGTGTTATCAAAGATGTTCATTGTGGAACAGCACAGAGTGAGTGGTACATACCCGGTAGCTCCAAGTCAGCTTCAAATAGTTTGTTCTAGCAACGGTACCTACCCAGTTCGGCATCTACAGTAACCCATATCGGCGTGATAAAGGTTCGTAGAAATGCGGCACGTATGTACATACACATTGCCATCTATTGAGTGATACAAGTTAGTCCGATGGTTGGTTTGGAAACCTGTTACGTCAGCAGGCCTGCCTGACGCGCTAGCCATTCGACCAATGACTACCCAGGGACCCAGGTAGGCGGAAAAACGGTTGATACAAACATACATAGATACATAGACACATATATAGATACATAGCCCCCGGTAAGTACGTTCTCTACCTTAAACATTATAGCGCATTAGTAGACTCATGTAATAGAGAAGCACATGGGAACAGCTTCATTAGGTGTTTCTGAGCACGCTGTACAATTTGGCAAATGAGACTTACGCCCTAAAAAGAATGTGTAAATGTTGCACAATTAAGCCTAACTAATAGTTAATCACGCTTCAAGAGACAGTCTGAGTAACTCAAGACGTCCGGTATCACTGCTGTTGCTCATATAAGGTGTACCACTCCATTTTTAATAGTTTTAATAGGCTCTTATTGAGTGAAGCACAATTTACGTCAGGCTAAACATTCGTGAAGCACAAATAAAAGCTAAAAAACTAAATCCAATGTGCATGATTGTCTCTATTGTCGTAAGCAACGTGTAATATCATACAATACATACATAAATACAATATTCCCTCGCGTCTCTCGCGTAGCAATATCATACAATGTTGTCACAAGCTATGCCAAACTGCAAACAGCAGTTTATGTGAATGCACACTGTGAAACGTCCGCGGATTGACGTCAGAAGGACAAAGATGATGTGTGATGCTTCTCGATGGAAGAATGGTGATATGAGATATACGGCAGAGATACGAAGTAGGCAAAATTCAGTGCTAAGGTAGGCATTATTAGCTCGCATCCTTACTCTGCCTGCTGCCTGGCGTATTCCAATTTCCTTTAAGTGCATGTGCTGCAAGAGGTGACGCACGCGCCTATCTAAAGCAGCTACTTGTCATTGGCACGAGAGAAGTATGGTTATGGTTATGGCATGAGTGGTGCGTGTTGTGGCATTCTGGTCATGCTTATATGATATATCATGAATGTTTTATGTGTGTCATGGCTAGCAATCAGGATATTCACCGTGGCTTCGTAGCTCTTATAGGCATATCTGCTCAGAAAAGAAAAGCCGTCGAACTAACCTGTTTTTACAATTGCAAGCAGTGCCGTGGCAGTTGCTCCTTTTTTGTCATATTGGTTCGAGACTTATGACTTTGACAACTTTTCACACAGCGATTTTCGATCTGCATGAGAGAACTATATGCGTAGTGTCGTGCAACTTAGAGTGGTGCTTAGAGCCCAATCTTAACCACTAGGCTTGAACCACTATCCCAGGTGCTGAAAGAACTTGAGAAATTAAAACCATGTTTGCACCTAATGTATTTCAATTATATACATATATTTTAAAGTTTCTCTGCAGTGTTTGACAAGGAACTGAAGAGAAAAAAGGGATTGGGATTAATGCCTACTGCATTGGGCTCTTATGCTGAGAGACTAATGTTCGACCGCACCAATGGTCACGAAATGTTTTTTTTTTTCTGTGTGTGAGTTATTCGGAAAGACAGCAGCAGAACTCTTCAGTGTTAGCCACAATCAGCAAAGCCGAGGAGTGTTTGCTAAAAATCTATTTAAAGCTCTCTTGAATGTCACTCAATCTGCTTACCACTACACTTAACTCAGAAGCTGTACATGTCATCCATTGATGCTGTCTAAGTAAACATATAATTCAGGTATACCATGGCTTAGTTTATTACAGAGTCAGTTATGTTCACGCAATATCATATATTTTTAGGTGCTGCAGGTGCGGGATCTGCAAGCCTCAGTGGTAGTTCAGGTGGCGGCTATGGTGGAACGGCCAACTTCGGCCGCTCGGGTGGTGGTGCCTCCGGATACGGCGGAAATTACGTTGCAAACTACGGAGGCGCGACAAGAACGAGTCCAGCTGGATACTACGCCTACGACGTTGGCGGTGCACCATACACCCATAGTACGGCTGGTAATGGAGCTTATGGTGCTAACCCATACGCAAGCCTGGGCAGTGCCTACGGTGTTAACTTAGGCGGTGTCGGCGGTGGAGCCTACAATGGCAACCAAGGCGGAGGCATGAGTGGCGCCTACGGCACCAACCTTGGCACAAGCACTGGGACACTTGGCGGCGGAGGTGGCCTAAATGTGCCTCTTGGAAGCGTAAATGCCGGTCTTTATGGAGGTCATATTGCTTCAGGAGGTATAGGCACTGGTCTTCCCGGGGCCGCGGTGGCTGGTACACTTGGAGGTCTCGGTGCAGGTGTGGCCAATGGCGCAGTTCTCTCTGGGGGCCTGGAGGGTTATGGGGGCCCGGTATATGGATTATCCTACCCCGGTATAGACGCAGGGTTAGTAGGAGGCTTAGGTGGGGTCGATTATAGTATGCTTGATTGGCGCGACAGGATGAGGCTAAGGCAGCAGCAGCGCCAGTACAGACGCCTAATGCGCCGTTTGAGCCGCGATCAAGAGGCACTCGCTCGACTTGGTTATGGTGGATATGGCTATGGACCTGGCATTGGTGCTGGAGTAGGAGCGGGTGCAGGCTTGGGTGCTGGTGCACGTGGGGGAGTGGGAGCTCGAGGAGGAGCCCGATTAGGCGGCGGCGCTCATGGTCGTTTGGGGGGCAGTGGCGGAGTTCGCGGTGCAACACGAGGTCACCTACGAGTTAATGCCGGTGTTAATGTTGGACTCAACGTGGGAATTGACGCAGGTGTAAACTCAGACGTGGCCGGTGGAGCGACGGCAGGCGCAAGCGCCGCGGGGGGTGCAAGGGGTCGTGCCGGTGCCGATGTCGTCGGCAATCTTGGTGCTGACGCGCGCGGTCGTGCAGGTGTTTCCGGCGGTATATCGGGAACGACGTCCAACTAATAGTTGACGGAAATTGGGTGCCTCTGGGTAATCAGCCACAGTTCGTTAGCTGCAAGCCAAAAGAGACACTTCGTAAGTTTTGTTTCTTCTATCAAACCATAACAGAAGCCATCTCAGACAGCCAGCAAATCAGTCTGCAATCTGACAAGCTGCCCAGGGAAATGAAAGCGGGTCTTTAACGTCCATGATCATGTGTAATAAAACACGAACCTTTTCATCAGGGGGAGTTCTGATTTCTTGATGCCTAATTGACACCAATAAAAAAGGTTTCGCAATTCTGGATGACTTGTGATGATAATAGTGTCTAAGGAGTTAGTAATGAAAGCATTAAATGCCGCAGAGAGCGCAAAATCCAGCGTTGGCCAATTGACCAAAATATGGTACACAAAGGCTACGAACCCTTAAACTTTGGTAGGAGTCGAACCCTCGGCCATTGGTGCTAATGAAAGCGAAGCTACTTAAGATAAAGTTAATTAGGTTGCTCACACCCACGACCTTTCCTGGGTGTCAAACACACAACCTTTGGTCTTAATGAAGGCGAAATTATTTTAGGCACCGTTATTAGGATAGAGTTAATTAAGGCACTCGAGCCCATAACCTTTGATGGGAGTCGTGCCTTCCACCATTCGTGGGAGTCAAACCCACGACATTTGTTGTTAACGAAGGCGAAAGTAATTCTGGCACAGTTACTATGTTATTAAGGCACTCGAACCTACGAGCTTTGGTGGGAGTCAAACCTTAGACCTTTGGTGTTAATGAAGGCGAATGCAATTAAGCATACTTAATTAAGATATAGCTAATTAAGGCACTCGCGCCCGCAACATTGGTAGGGAGTCAAACCTTCGACCCTTGGTGTTAGGGCGGAGTTAATTAAGATATAGTTAATTAGGGTAGTGTTATTTAGACACACGAACCCATATCCTTTGGTGGGAGGCGTACCCTCGACCTTTGGTGGGAGTCGAACCCAAGAACTTGCGTTATGCGCACCTTGTGACGAACACCGTTGGTCACGTCACGGCGCTTCTGCTGACGTGGCCGCAATGCTTTCGCATTCACCCATGTAGGGATAACTAAGTGTCCCTTGAATTTTTATTGTTTTGCTTGCAACTTTTTTTTGCTGACAGATCTGCATTGGTGCAAATACAAAGGCCGACACAGTTTAAACAACGCATAATGGATGGTAACTGCAGCAAAACGTCGCACAAAGAATATATACTCTAGCTCCAAAGTTATTCCTTTGCATAACAGCACGTAATATAAAACAAAATCAGGAAGACACAAAACTTATCGGCTCATCATCAAGGGAAGGCATTATCAACTCCATCAATCATGACCTCGTGCACCCACTCGCGACAGATAAATGTTTAGGCATGACATTGCTTCCTTGAGCAAGATAATAAAGGTGTAGAGCACACGAGATAGACAACGAGAACGCTGTTCCAGCACCGCAGCTCAAGCTCAACTGATCATTTAGTTTTTCGGTTCCCAGCCAACTAAGCTCGCGCGCCGCTCATCGTATCGCCTGGCTTCGTCTTCTTTCCTAGGGCGATCGCGTCGATGTCGCTGGCACTACGTAGCTGCCATGCTAGAGAGCAGCATGATCTGCGAATGATATGAGCACGTCCATGAAACTCGGTGGACTGAAGCATCGTGAGCACCAACCGGAAAGGAGACGTCCGCGGCTCAGTTGAGGAAACGCGACTGTGGGAGTCGCCTCGCAGTAGGCTGGCTTCAGGCGGTCAAGTGCGATGGCGTCTGGTTTGCCGTGAATCTCCACGACGTATCTGGCTTCGCGTCTCCAGTACGGGAAAGGGTCCGAGGTAGTATGGGTGGAGAGATGGCCGAATGGGTCCATAGCTCACGAAGATGTGGGTTGCGTTGGCAAGGTTAGTGGAAACGTGAGGCGTGCGTGTTGGAACTGTACGCGTCCGGCAGGGTTTTCGATCCCGGAAGAGGTCGCGAAGAAGGTGCACATATTCGTGAGTAGAAAGCAGCCGAAGGTGGTTGTGGTGAAACGAAGTCGTTAGGCAGATAGAGCTTAGTACCGTTGACGAGCTCCACGTTCGAGCAACCGATGTCCGACTCGAAGGCGCACGGGATGCCCAGAAGAACCAGTGGTAGACCTTGAACTGATTGCGATGGTGTGTCGTGAGCAATCAGCTCTGACTTGAGATGTCGATGAAAGCGTTCCACGAGGTTGTTGGTTTGGGGATGGCAGGCGGCCGTGCACAGATGATTTGTGCCAAGCTAGCGCCGGAGTTCTTGAAAGAGAGCGGACTCGAATTGCTCTCCTGAGTCAGTAACAACTTTGGTAGGGCATCCAAAGTGGGCAACCCATGTTGTGACAAAAGCTGCCGCCACCAGTTGCAGCAGAGCTGTCTTGAAGTGGCGTTGCGTGGGCCAACGGGGAAACCTGTCGATAGAGGTGAGCAGGTAGTGAAATCCTTGACACGGTGGTAGTGGTCCAACAATGTCAATGTGAACAACGTCAAAACAATGATCAGGTGGGAGAAACTGGCGGGCTAGGGAACAGGATACCGATGACCTTTTGCACGTTGGCAGGGTGCGCATGTACGAACCCAGTCGCGTACATCGGTGTTCATCCGGGGCCTTACGTAACGCAATGAGATAAGACGTTGCGTGGCACGAACACCGGTGTGAGCGAGCTGGTGCAGTGTGTCGAAAAGCTGCTTGCGCAACGTGGTGGGGACAAATATTCTCAGTGTGCCTGTAGAAGTGTCGCAGAAGAGTGTGACACCATCAAGCAGGATATAGCCCAACTGCACTGCTGTTTTGAATGAGTGCATTGAAATGAGCTCAGGATCATTAACTTGACGTGCGGCGAGTGTCTGTACATCGAGTGGCGCAGGAAACTGCAGGTGCATGGTGTCACGGCGTTCACACGGCTCGGCGTGTCCGCAGGTACATTCTGGTCGCCGCTGACGTGTCGGAAATCGCTGGAGAATCCCGATATAAACAAGAGATGGCGTATTTCTCGTGGCGTATGTGTCGACGACTCTTTGCAAAGTGCATACGTCAAAGCCTTGTGATCCGTGAAGATGGTAAAGGGTCGGCTCTCGAGGATATGGCGAAAGTGACGGATGGCGAGGTAAATTCCAAGCAAAGTGCTGTAGCGAGCTTAGGTTGGAGTGATTTCCTTGAGAACCAAGCCTAGGGGCTGTCATGAATTATACAGTGCTAGAGAACCGCTCCCACGGCTGTGCTGGAGGCGTCAGTCATGAATGCCAATGATGCCGCGGGGTTAGGATATGCAAGAAGTGCGGCGTTTGCCAGTGCGCCCTTGATTTTGAATGAAGACGTCTTCAGCGTCGGCGTCCCAATGCAGCAAGGACGTCTTGTTCTTGGTAAGGAGGCGATACAGAGGCGCGAGTATGGCAGCACAGTTCCGGATAATTCGGTGGTAACATTAACCATGCCAAGGAACTATCGCAGCTTCGTGATGTTTGTGAGCTTGAGGAAGGTCTCTACTGCTTAGATTTTTCATGAAAGTGGGCGAACCAAGGATATTGTCCTAGAAATTCCAAGTTGGCAACACAAAACTCGCTTTCGCAGACGCTGATGACTGATGCCGTGTTCAAATACTCGTTGGAGAATAAGTCGTAGATGTTGCAAATGCTATTCAACGGATTTGTTCGCTACCAACTAGTCATCAACGTAGGCGAATACAGAGGGTAGCCCACGCGTTACCGTGTCAATAAAACGTTGAAATGAGTGGGCGGCGTTCCTGAGAACAAATGGCATTCGCAGAAACTCGAAGAGTCCGAATGTCGTTGTAATGGCCAGTCTGAGGTAGGTCTTGCTCAGCCACAGAATTTGGTGGTAGGCGCGGACAAGGTCAACCTTTCAAAAGATGTTGGTGCCGTGCAGAGCAACGGTAAAATTTTGTATGTTGGGCAATGGGTACCAAACCGGAATAGTCTTAGTATTGAGATACCTGCATTATCCACATGGCCTCCAGTCACCCGATTTCTTAGGCACCATGGGGAGTGGAGCTGCCCAGTTACTGGTGGACGGCTGAATAATGCCTAATTCCAACATGTGCTAGAACTCTGAACATGCAACTCTGAGCTCGCCCGGAGCAAGTCGTCGTGGCCGCAAGAATGCAGGAGGTCCGGAAGTGATGGTGTGTCGTACGTCGTGGCAGACAGGTCTTTTTTTTTGCCAGTTGGCCGGTGCGGCGTTTTCGGGAAATTCGTGTAACAAAGCCGCGTGAGGTCCACTGAAAACCGTAGCGCACGAGAGCGCTAAATCTATGGTTTCCGGCGCAGCAATGCCTTGCCCAGAGAGATAAGTTGTCACGTCCAGGAGACGATGTCGTTTCACGTCTACAATAAAGCCGTGGTCGGTGACGAAATAATCACCGATAATGGCAGAACTGATGTCGGCAACCATGAACAATGACCGTCGGGATCAAATCGCGGCCACGGCGGCCGCAAACACCCGTGTACTTACATTTAAGTGCACGTTAAAGAACCCCAGGTGGCCTAAATTATTCCGGAGCCCTCCACTATAGCGTGCCTCATAATCATATCATGATTTTGGCAACTAAAACCCCATAATCTGATTAACAAACATCGGAACGCTATTCGCAGGTCCAGGTCAAGTATGAGCGAGCATTGTCGAAATACTGGAATTCGAGTTCCATTCACGACTTGCAAGTACAGAATGGGAGCAGCTGTGCGATACGCTCGTGTAGCAGGTAGAATGCTGACCTGCGAACTTGTGTTGATCAGGAAGCGTTGCCCAGTGACCTTATCGTTGACGTATATAGCAGAGGCAACATGGGGTGGGGCCGTAACCGTTCGTCACCGTTAGCGGTTTCCCGAACAAGTGCAAGGAAGAAGGCGGCTACGTGCTTGCACACGAAAACGGCGGTGACACCAGCAGATGCAGGCTGGTCTGCTGCGCTGTAGCGCTGGCGCTTGCTGGATGGACCGCGTTGAGAAGATGGAGATCGGCGATGACGACGGGAACGAGAATAAATGTTCCTACGAGGGGTCGCAGCCAGGAGCTCGTCCAGTGTATAGCAAGGCTCAGCGACAGGAAATGTCGATGCTGTTTCTGGCTGGTTTGGAGGGGAAGAACACGCAGTGTCACACGCTGACGCCGGCATCACAGCTGCAACCAGCGGAAGTGGAGTGGCAACTTCCATCACTTTTTCGGCGAATGCAGCGAGTTCTGACAGATTCTAGGTTGACGCAGTGGCCAGCATCATATGAACTTGGGTGGACAAGCACTGAAGAAATATATCACGCACGACGGCGTTGTCCGCCGTGGAAGCGCGTGCGCCGAGAAGGTTAAGCATTCGGCCCAGTAGCTGCCTTGGGCATTGATTTCCTAGCTATTCGAATGAGAGTAGCTGTTGTATTTGTGTGCGTTCCGGCATAACTGTACGATCCTGTATAGCGGGCTTCATTGCATCATAAGGCGACGCCGGGAAGTTGTGCGCGAACGAAAGGAGAAGGCCAGCAATCTCGTCGCTGGAAGTGCCGCTGGAAGCGCGTCGACCACAAGGAGATATTTGCGGGTCTGTGACGTTATCCGCGATAGTTCGAAAGGGCCTCTGCTTAGATGAACTACGCAATGGGGTTCAGCTTCCAAAATTCTGGCAGGCAAATGACGTTCGAGACAACCGCAGTAGTTGAAGCTGGCTCAGTGGCTTCCACGTTGGTCGAGGCTTGCTTGCGTTCGTTTTCGGTGTTCGACATGGCTCTACTTCCTTTTTGTGTGGCGCGTTCTGACCAGGCACAAGTTGCGCGTTGATCCAGACGTCCCGGGTCACCAATTGTAGAGCACATGAGAGAGAGAGAAAGAGAACGTTACTCCAGCACCGGAGGTCAAACTCAACTGATCTTTTATTTCTTTGGTTCCCAGTCAAGTAAGCTTGCGCGCCGCTCGTGGCATCGCCTGACCTGGTCTTCTTTCCTTGGGCGATCGCGTCGGTGTCACTGGTGCTACAAAAGCATAATTGCAGCATGTGCTACAGTGATTACTGATCTGCCCAGCCTCATACATAGGGTGACCTTCTTCCCTCTCATGTGTGAAAAAAACTGTACTGTCTGAAAATTTTTTAGTGCACTTGCAATCGCGACAGTGCAACAACAAAAGGGTAGACGAGTTAGGCGGCGTTCCACAAGTCATTGAACGCTTATGCTCAATTAATTTCTCGTTGGTTCAATGAGCTGTCTGTCTTACATAAAAGTGACCGCAACTAAAATTACCTTGATGAAAAAAGAACACCCATTCTCAGGTATTGTTCCTGTGTTTTACGTAACTCCGGCACGTCTTTATCTTGCAGTACAACCGCTCTTTCTTTCCTTGCAGGGTGGTTCATATCCTTTCTAACTAAACGTCAGGTCTAAAAACGTTGACCCCATATCGACTTCCTACTTTATTGAGTTTAAGTGACAGATAGCGAATCTAAGGAACCTCCACAACTCTATTCTTCTTGCTCCGATTGCTTTCTTCCGCCATTTGCGAAAAGAAAGAACCGCTGACACGTTTCAAGCTTTCCGAAACAGTGGCTAAAGCACCACGAGGAAAGCCTGTCTAATAAACGTGTAACCTGCACACTGCAGCTAACGCTCACCTAATACACGCACAATCTACCTGCACAATCAGAGTCTTACTTAAGGCGCAACATGACTATTCCATGTTTTCCAACATTAGAATAGTTGTAGGAAGTGTTGAGCAAAGGTTTTGATGATCTCCAGCACACATGTTCTTCAAGAAAAGTCAAGGAATATCTAGACAATGGAAGCTGTGTTGAAGATTTTATTCGTTTTTTATTGGTATGCTACAAGTAGATGTTGGCGCACAAATATGGCGTGTCGGCTACTCTTTGACTCGAGTATGCATGGTACATACAAGGTACAGTTACAACATGGAACACATAAAGATATACAACGTACTACTACAACAAACATCACATTAAAAAGAAATACTTCAGCTGCGATACGAACCACATTATCATTACATTTACACTGAAGGCACTTTTGTGCTTCTTGAGGACGACGGGCTTATGTCAACGTCTGTGACTATTAGTGCAATAACACACGTGTCAGCGAAATCACCAATAATTTCCCTTCATTCCTTCCCTCCTCGCTCTCCCTGTCATCGTTGTGTTCCCCTTTCTGATTCCCCCGGTGTAGGGTAGCCAACCGGACTTTATTCTGGTTAACCTCCCTGCCTTCTGCCTTTCTCTTTTCTCCTCCTCCAATCACAATTACACTGTGACAGTAAAGGTAACAAAACAGTCTTACAACCTCAATATTTTCTAAACCTGCTTTAATGACGGACGGCAATTCACCTGTCGTGAAGAATATTTATGATAATAAAATGCACTTTTGCAAAGCTCTTATTCGCCACGCCCCCAATTATTTCTTCAACTGAGTGGTCTATGATGCTGTGCCATTAATTACAACTTGAGCATTGATGTGTCGTGATGCGGTCATTCCAGGAGGATAAAATTCTTCAGTGAACCTTAACTCTGCGAATTTCATTTCCAATTCATCCGTCACACACACGTAATAACAGTTTAAACGGAACCACTACAAAATGTCTCAGTAACCGTCCTGGTAACGAAAGATTCTGAAGGCCATTGTCACTCAAGTAGCGGTCTAACTCCAGTTCAGCCCTTCATTATATTTCTTGTCAGCCTTTATATATATTCCGCAGATATTAATTGTCGAGCTACACAGATATATTTTGTAAGTGCTCGCGCGTGTTCATGATTAATGCGCTGGAGCTCCTTTTCCTTGAGCATTGCGAGGTTAATATGTGCTATAGATTATTATTAATATTGCAAGACCTTTCAGTTGATAGTCGGCGTTTGTGTAATTCTTTTACTTCTTTTTCTGTCAATGTTTGAACACCTGCGTTTCAGTAACATGATAGAGCGATACTTGCCGATCGCTCTTCGACCACTCATTGTTCGTTAGCAACTTTACCAAATTTTGTCCACTGAGTCCTTTTGTAAACTAATTCGGCCTAGCCGTCATTTAGCTGTATCAAGTCGTGTCGATGATTATGATTATTTTTTAGAGAATTCTGAGTAAAAATATTGATTGTGCACCTTGTGGAATACATGGCTTACCGGAGCACACACATTATGGAAGACACGCTTCCTGTACCACATTACTGATCTCATTGCTTCGTCAAATGTGTTACAGCATTGACAAAAGCAGCTATCGCTCCAGGGGCAGGTGTTGCGCTATGCCCCGAAGTACACCAGGTAGTATTTTCAGCGATTAGATAGAGCAGAAGCGGAACAGGATCATTGTAATTGCGGTTTCCAAGGCCCTTCTCAGTCGAAGATGATGGGAAGGTTTTGTAGAGCTCGTGCACGATGCAGTCGTAAACACGCAACAATGCAAAAAAAAATAAGAAACACTACCACAGGGGCTGTTCACAGCCGATATTATGCAGCTCTTGAAAGTGTCGCATATCTCCTCGAGTTTCTTCCTTCAATGGAAGAAAACTATTTCTGCCGTATCATACAACGTCCAGCCACGCAAACTGCAGCCTTCGCACTGCACTTACCGCATTGCAATCTTAAGAAGCGCAGGTACCAGATAACAGCGAAAAGGTTATCTTTCTAACGGTAAAAACTACTACGTTGCGAACGACGACGGCTAAAAGGAAGCGGAATGAGCAGTTCAGTCCCAAGGTTTTTCGCGATGACAAACGAGCATGAAAATGACCAAAGGTAAAAAGAAAGAACAAGAAAAAATCACTGCCTAAAAGACGGCGCATACACAACGTTCTTTCTTATAGACGCGAAGCATTCTTCTCCGAGTCGAGCCTCTTTCTGGCGGGCGAACCTATCTCACCATTTTGGGGGGAGGGGGGGGGGGATCCTAGTGATACTGCAGTCTCAAATTATGTGACGCAGGGGCGAATGGGTATGTGCACTGTGAATGTGCACCGGGGTAACGGGTGATGTGCCACTGCATATGTGATCCTGGGGAAACTGGAAATGTGCCACTGAGGCGACTGTTTATGTGCCACTCGGTATGGGCACTGGGGACACTGATTATGTGGCACTGCGTTTTAGTTTATCTTATATCTTGTTATTACATACGTTCTGCTTTGCTTATTATAAATATAAACACCCCCTACATGCTGTAATCACTACGGTACCGTTCGCTGCACAACAGTTTTGTTATTCATGCAACCCTTATCTACAAATCACGCAAAATTTGCCACACGTAGACGGCAACTACAGTTGAGTCCGCCATCGTTTTTTGTGTGCGTTTTTGTACGCGCTGGGTATAATCTGAACTCCTTAGAAGGCTTTCAATTCGTCCAATTAGCAATACTTCAGCAGTCCTTGGGTCATAGTATGTTATTCGTACAGTGTCGTTATTTGCAGCAATGTTGTCGTGGTGGCGTCCTTATTACAACTGCTGCAGCCTTTAGGAGTTGTTCCAATGCGTCTGCAATGTTATAAGAGTGTGGAACGGTGAGTGGTTGCTCTTTTTACACCCTTCAACCGCAAGATGAGCTGCTTGCGTTTATAATGGGCGCTCCCGCAACACTCGGGCTCTATTTTGGAATAGTGCTTTGAAAGTTACTAAGGTTGTTATTTGGTGTTGTTAGTATGACAATGGCAGAGATTATGTAGAGCGTTACATTGCATCTCTCGAAGAGTGTACATACTGTCTCGGTTAGCGTTGTGTGCGCATCATTTGTTTCTTTCAGGTTTCTCGCCTCACTCCCGACGACGGCGCCCCCCATTTGCCTTTCTTTGAGCGTCACTCATATCAACTAATCTTAAGCGCAGCGAAAGTTACGGGAAGCACCTAAATTTAATAATGACCTCATCAGCGTTTTCCTTGTGTGAATGTTTTTGATGGCAGTACATTTCACGCAGAAAGCAGCCACAGATTAAGGTTAGTGTAACGCGCGACTCCGAACAGGTGAATTTTTTTTTCATTTCGATATCGATGACATGAACACTTGAATTATGAATCATGACATGAACACTTGAGCGTTTGCGCTTTCCCGAAAAAATGCGTTTGTGAGGACATTGAACGGCCCGCGGCGACATCGTCGCCTTCGCCACTGTTCGATGACCACGCGTGCTGTCTTTGATGGCGCGGATTTAAGCACACTTGAATAACCTCAGAGGGACAATAACGAATAAAGCATTTGAGTTTTCTTGGTAAATTACTGCTACACAATAACAGAACGCCATTAATACTGGGACAGGAAGCTTGATAAACGAGAGATAAAACAAGTCAAAGCGAAAGACAGGTAGCGACGTCGCCATCAAGTTCCCGCCTAAGCTCGACTTGACGTCACGGATTTATACGACGGCGTCTCCTCCTGCCCAATTCGTTTTTATACAGGGACATGTTTCAGATTACCTATGTTGAACATTAATAAAATTCACATGCGCGCTACGAGAATGCAACCAGCTTAGTATTGTTCATTGCTCCCTTGCAAAACTCATTGCTTTCAGTGAGCTTACATGAATAATTAAAAGTAGTGAATTAGCCAACATTGAAAGTATTCATTTGAACCACCCGCCAGGATGGCTTAGCGGCTATGGCGTTGCGCTGCTAAGCACGAGGTCATGGGATAAAATCCCGGCCGCTGGGGCCGCATTTCGGTAGGAGCGAAATGCAACAACGCCCGTGTCCCGTGCATTGGGGCCACGTTAAAGATGCCCCCGTGGTCAAAATTAATCCGCAGTCTGCCACTAAGGTGTGCTTCATGTTCAAATCGTGGGTGTGGCACGTAAAACCCCAGAATTCAATTCAATTCAATTGATTTGAACCAAAATCAGTGATGGTGATCTTTTACAGCCATATTGAGAAATACTCAAATAATTTCTTTACGTGTAGATAGCTGCAATGACTTTATCTTCAGAGGCTGCAATGAAAGTAGGCAAGATGTGAAAAAGTGGCACGTTAGTGGGCTCTTGCGCTAAGAGACCTTAGCGCCCTCAAACATGCTCCAGCCAACGATATATTCTGTAGACAGAGCGAACGCAAGAAGACGCCTTACACAACAGAGATGGAATGAAGAGAGTAATCTTGGCTTTCACATTAGCCACTCCCACTCTTTTTGGCTTCCACGCCGTTGCCCATGAGAAGTGAACCACGCATTGAAGGGGACTAAATAGTGGAATCAATCTGTGTGAATTGCGCGAAGTTTCGGAAACGTCCCGTATTCGTGGTAGCGCTTCACCTCCCATCACCCCGTCGGATAAAAGGTATCGCGCCTTGCGAGCTTGAATACGAACACAGATGACATAGCAAAAATGTTCTGCAAGATGTTGCATTTTTGCATGTTTTGGTCACTTCGGAAAATAAAAATGGCACTCCGACATTGGAGAAGATTCTCACAGAATACATTTAGGGGTACAAGCAGAGTATCAAGTATTTAGAAAGCTATTTAAGATGGCGGAGTTCGTTGTTGGGTGCGTTTGGCGGAGAAAGACCCAGCTTTGTATTGCTCCGCTTACAAAATATTGCGGGCAGCAGGTGTAATTACTTGCGGGAAATATGAATTGTTAGGATGGTGTCATTATTGTTCGGCTCATGTATATGCGCACATGCAAATACATGCACATGCATATACAGTTCAATGCGGATTGACAACGGTCAAACAGCTGCGTCTGCTGCTTTATTTTAGAACCTGCCTTCATCGCAAACCTTGTCAAGTTTTCTATGAGTACAAAAAAAAACTTGGATGTACTATATCTTTTCAAACGAATAACTCCTTGTTCGTCGGTACGTTTGCTGTAAAGAAAACGTATCTGAAAGAAGGGAAAGTGTCAAAGTTGTCTTGAAGATGGCCCTTTTTATTGTTATTTTCTTGAAATTACAGTTTCAAAAAGTAGACACATTGCAATAAAGTGGAACGCGTGTAACAAACCCATATAAAGCAAATTATTGTTTACATAGAATACGCAAAACTTCCTGACCAATACTTACGGCAAATAACGAACTGGACATTCGATATATCGAACTCGTGGTGCGAGCTGCCCCGCGACACAAAGCCGCTTGCATTCTGGAAACGAAGCGTGCAGGCAAATTATTTTTGTTTTCTTTCTCTTGCTTTTTCCAACATGTGTGCGAGAATGCTATTACTCGAACATCCTATCAAGTCGTTTAAACATGATGCGTCACTTCCACGTGCCGCTGCGATATTCAGGTGGCAGGGGCATGTTAATGCACTCGCCGCCTAATAATAAACGAAGGAAGTTTGTACGAGAAGTGCTGCTTTTTTCCTAATGACAACAAAGAAGCGGCAAGCCTTGGCGTCCTCCGAGAAGGCGCCTCGAAGGTTAAGAAAACCATTTGTCGTTGGGCGGCCTCAGTCGCCCTGGTACTTCCGAGGGTGTGCATCTTTTCTCTTGAACAGCAAGGCATGTATGACTCGAGCTTCGTTCAAAAAGTGACTGCGCAGCTACTACGATGAAGTGACTGCAAGTGGACGCGAGGTTTTCTTGGTGTTGGAGAACTGCGCTGCTTGCCAATGTGGTATTTCACTTAGAAACACTGAGCTGTGCTTGTCAACTGTAGAAAACAAGTCCTATATAACAAAGGCAACCCAAAATGCCTTTTAGGATTGTTGGAGGTGGGTTCGGAAATATAAAATTACTTGGTATTGGCACACATGCATTGTTTATCTTTTTTCGGTGACCGTTTTTCACCGACTAACCACCGTTACATGGTTATCGCTCGGTGCAAGGCGCGCCTTCATGTATCAGAAGTTTCTCAAACGCAGTCACCGATTCTTAAGCGCAAAACCTGGTTTATTATATGATTACATGCGCGACCCGAACAGAATAGTCGTATACTTTTTGGAACAAGCGCGAGCACCATCAATTAGGCTGTACGAAGATTAGTAATGTACGACGAGTCATCTGCAAATAGCCGACACTTGACCCGTAGATCACATTCCGACGACCGACGACTGTGCTCGCCGTTATTGTGCTTTGAGTGTTTGCTTTGTGGGACACAAGTTCACCAAATAAAGAGTTCAATTTCTAACAAACGCTTTGGCTGTTCTATCCTTCACCATCACTTCGTGACAATATACCGAACAATATTTAGCGTGTCAGCCTGTTCCTTATGACGTTGTTCGATTGTACACAGAAAAAGAAAAGTTTTTAATTCAACGGTGAATTTATGTTTATTAATTTTGATATTGCTTTAAGAGTTTTCTTAATGATTATTACTTTGATGCAGTCCACAACATCTTAGAGCGTCTTGTTGTAATGATGTGGGAGAAAAAGAAGCGTTAAGATCGCGTTTACACTGCATGCCAATCCTATTATGTTGTATTTGATTCAGCCGTGCAAAAACAAAACTTTTTTTACGTACGTATACAGTGCGGCATACGTTTTTAATAATACACAAGTGAATAGATTCGTGTAACCGCAAGCTCGCCTTGTCGGCAATTTCCTTGTCAAAAATAAACAAAATTCGTGTAGTATGAATTATGTTATCCAGGCTCACTTTAATGCGTCTTTGGGATGGCGTTATGAAAGGTAACTTTGCCACAGTGGCACAAATCCGTGCATAAAAAATCAAGACATGCAATTCTTTACTGTAGTGCGAGGTACCAGAATTATGTAGCCAATTTTATTAGGTTCTAGGCTTTTCCACATTATACTTCTTTATACCCGCCGTGGTTGCTGAGTGGCTATGGTTTTGGGATGCTAAGCACGAGGTAGCAAGATCGAATCCCGGTCACGGCGGCCACATTTGGATGGGGGCGAAATGCGGAAGCACCCGTGTACTCACATTTGGGCGCACGTTAAAGAACCCCAGGTGATCAAAATTATTCCGGACTCCTCCACTACGGCGTACCTCATAATCAGATCGTGGTTTTGGCACGTAAAACCCTATAATTATTATACTTCTTTTTATTCTTTAACTCTTTTTAAAAGTCACTGCTGCATCTGTTTCAGCCTGGTGAGCAACAGATTATGTAACCAGTTGCTGGCTGTACACTGCAGTAAGTGTTTTTTTTTTTTTTGTCCTGATACCATCTGCTAATATTCGTTTGAAATTTTAACATTCTCATGAATGCTGACAAAATTTTGCAACTATGCACTTCCGAAGCTGCAGCCACATCAGTAACCCATTTCTACATAAACAGAACCATAGTCTGACTTTCTACCCGCCATGGTTGCTCAGTGGCTATGGTGTTGGGCTGCTGAGCACGAGGTCGCGGGATCGAATCCCGGCCAAGGCGGCCGCATTTCGATGGGGGCGAAATGCGAAAACACCCGTGTACTTAGATTTAGGTGCACGTTAAAGAACCCCAGGTGGTCCAAATTTCCGGAGTCCCCCACTACGGCGTGCCTCGTAATCAGATCGTGGTTTTGGCACGTAAAACCACATAATTTAATTTAATTTGACTTTCTGTATGAGAGGACACTGTCCACAGCTGCAGGTTACGTCTTATGAGGAAGATGCCCAAGTATATCTGCAAAGCAGCATTTTTACATTCGATCTGTTAGAACATCCTTACAGTGATCAGTCTGTCGTCCGCAGCTTCGCCGAGCTGGGGGAGAGTGAAAGCAGGGTATAAAAATAGCACCGTGCAGCATAGCGGATGCGAGGTGGGGAGGATGAGTGAGGCAGGTGGAAGAGGGACGCGCAGAGCTGCTGCCAACGCCGACCGCGTTTTCCCGTGTTCGCGCCGAGCCTGCCCGGTGTTCGTGACTGTAGGCGACGCCTCTGGCGGCAGCACGGTAGGTTTAGACCAGAGAACTGGACAGTAGTCGCTTCCGAATGACTGAAGTGAGAGTTAGGGAAGCTGAAACCAAGCGAAGCAGAAGAGAACGTCCCGAGTTTCGACTAATGGAAGCCGAGATATCGCGTAGGCGAAAAAGCCCATCAAAAGTTCGACTAAGTGTGTGGTTTGCCACTACTTTACAAGGTTTTCCCCAGCACCGCTGGTCCAGCAGATGATTGAGGACCTTAACCGAGAAAAAGTGTAAGAGTGAGGTTGAAGATTATTATGCAGAAGGCAAGCTAAATGTTCAATAGCCTGGAAAGGGAACAAGAATTCAGGATCGCCAGTCAGCCTCTAGAGGCTGTAAAGGAGTATGTTTACCTAGGGTATAGTGCCTAGAATATACTTGTAAGTGTATTCTAGGCACTATACCTAGGGCTGTCCAGCAGGCCGAGGAAGCTGCTAGGGCTCAAGAGCTCCTGGCCGTCACCTAGGCGGGACCATTTGCCCGTCCCACAAACTCGCAGGGCCTTTAAATAAAGTTTTTTGACCTACTGACCTAGGTCAATTATTCGCAGGGGACCCTGATCATGAGAAAGAAATTTACTGAAGAATAAAAGTTGGATGGAGTGCATACAGCAGGCATTGCCAAATCCTGACTGGGAAATTACCACTGCCGTTGAAAAGAAAAGTGTGCAATTATTGCATTCTCCCGGTGCTAACATATGGGGAAGAAACTTGAAGGTTAACAAAGAACATGGGTTGGTCAGGCAGTGCTGCCGGTCCCCGCCCCATGCTTTCGTCGGTGGTTACGTAAATTTGACGTCAGGAGTTTGAAATCAAAAGAGTTTTGAATAATTTTACGTTATAGCGCCCCTGGTGATGCCCAACGATATCCAGTGGGAATGGCGGGACGGTAATGGAAAAGCCCATGGTAAATGTCGTGTACTTGCTCTCATTTGTGGCGCGCTCCTGCTATCAATGTACACACGCTGAACAACACCCCCCCCCCCCCTGCCCCTGAAGGCAAGGTGTGCCAGAAAGCCACAGCAGAAGCAGTGGGTAATTCGAAGAAAAATGAAGCGAAAGCTAGGTGCCCTTTATTATCAGACAAGGTGGAACTTCGAAAACAAATGGCTGCGGCTTAGCACAGCTAACTCTGGAGATGCAAAGCGAAAGCTTCATTTAGCCTGGGTAAGTCTTGGTTTCACCTGGTTAACCTTTGATTAGTTTAACCAACGTTGTGGTCTCGCTTCCGGTGTTTTGCGGCGCCGAACGGCTCGCTCTTCCTCAGGTTCTGACGCTAGCTTCGCGCGCTTGGCATTCCGGACCCTCTGCAGTTAAACCGCTCGCCGGGCGATATCCGAGGGTCGTCAGACGCCGCTTGTCGACGACGGCTGAAAGCGTCCCGCTGCTGCCGCGCAATTCTCACAAATGACGGCCCGGCCTCGATCGTTCTCATCCATGACCAAGCTCGCACTGACTAGGCGAGCGCGGCACTCCTCTTAAGGCCACCCCACATTCAACGTTTTTCCCTGCGTTCTTTGGCGTTTCGTCACCCGGCGTCGCTCACCGTCGACGGGACGCGCCGAGGCAGAACGCCGTGCTCAAAACACACCGGGGGGGTATTCTGTAAGAGTCCTCCTGGTAGACTGTCCATTTCGGCTGTCGCCATTGGCTGCCGCTTTAGGAGCGTGAAGGTGCCAGCCAGTCTCCTTCGCGCTCGTGAAGCGGCAGCCAATGGCGACAGCTGAAGTGGACCGTCCACTAGGTAGACTCTGACAGAATGCCCCCCCCCCCCCCTCAACCTCGCCGCCATCACCGACGACGCCCAGAGACGCCACCGCAAGAGAAGCCTGTAAAAGCGCTCAATGTGTGTTTAGGGGGGGGGGGGGGGGGGCTTTAGCTAGGCGCCCGGCGACTCACGTGGTGAGGTAGGGACCCAGCTGCGGAGAGCGCATGCGCCAAGCTGGCGGCGGCGGCGGAGCTCGGCGCGGCGAGTCACGTGATGCGTTGCCAAGGCTACCGCGCAGCTGCAATCACATGGAGATCAAATTGCTTGCAACGGAGAAACTCGACTCGACGTCCTTAGTAAAGCTTGCGCTTTAAAAGGAAGAGAAAGGTTCACTTTTTATTATGAATTGGCGGCTAAAAATGACAGGCAAATAAGGTGTTATCAGTAGAGTTTT
The DNA here is from genome assembly GCF_013339745.2 of Dermacentor silvarum. Lineage (NCBI taxonomy): Eukaryota > Metazoa > Arthropoda > Arachnida > Ixodida > Ixodidae > Dermacentor > Dermacentor silvarum. The sequence continues at coordinate 171,344,996 of NC_051156.1, read as the reverse complement.
TATTGTTAAATTCCACAGCAGTCAGCTCTATTGCACGGCAGATTTAAGCACGGCAATATCCACTATGCATTGCCAGGCCCAAAATATGCGTTCAAAGTCACCTTCTGTGCTTATCTGCAAGAAAAATACAATTACTTCAAGCAAATTGTTTTAAATATTTAAAGAAAGACGTCTTGGGGGAAGCAAAGAACTTTTTCGCGGGTAGCAAGCTGCCCAGAATTAAATAAAATAATCATTGATTACAATGCTCCGGAAGGCAAAGCTTCGCCATAAAAGCGCTCAATGTGTGTTTAGGGGGGGGGGGGGGGGGGGTGTGGCTTTAGCTAGGCGCCCGGCGACTCACGTGGTGAGGTAGGGACCCAGCTGCGGAGAGCGCATGCGCCAAGCTGGCGGCGGCGGCGGAGCTCGGCGCGGCGAGTCACGTGATGCGTTGCCAAGGCTACCGCGCAGCTGCAATCACATGGAGATCAAATTGCTTGCAACGGAGAAACTCGACTCGACGTCCTTAGTAAAGCTTGCGCTTTAAAAGGAAGAGAAAGGTTCACTTTTTATTATGAATTGGCGGCTAAAAATGACAGGGCAAATAAGGTGTTATCAGTACGAGTTACCCATGCGCAAAGCGACGCTTGTTTCATAAACTTTGATAAGTTCATTCCAAGGTAAACGTTAACAACTGTGTCTGTTCATTGAATAATATTTGACACCGACCACGCCGTCGCATGCCGTGACGCAAGAACAGTCGTGCAGGACTCGCTGTAAACTGTGGAACATACTAGCGGTAAGCTTCCAGGGACGGCGTGCCGGTCCCGTGACGCGTATAGCAGTGGCGCTTTTCCACACTGTACTTCGTTTTGCCAGTGAGGTAGTCACGTGACAAAGTTGTGATCGCTCGCGCACGCTCTGTTCGTAGCGCCTCTCAGCATGGCGCTTCGACTCCCTCGTTGCCCATCCTGGCTAACGGAGCAGCGCGCGAGGGGAACATTCAGGCACCCTCGCTGAGCCACTCTATCCGAGTGCGTTGCTATGACGACGCCTGCGCAAGCACTCCTTGCTGTTTTTCTAAGTGGCAGTGGCAAAAATAGCACTGGGACATATTCGTCCGGCACCAGAGAAAACAGGCCGCTTCGCGGGAGAAGTGCTAAGAAGCGGCACCCCGAGAGCGGCAAGCAGCAGGCTGCTATAGGCACCGCGACGCTAGTGCGTTCGTAGCCTTACACAGGATCAATATAAGCGACTGTGTGAAGCAAATTATTACCAGCCTTAGCGAGATATCAGTTTAGTTGGAGTACTTCGCCCTCATAAAAAAAAAAAACAGAATGATGCAAGCTAACTGGCTAACATTACTCACATGCCTGAATGAGCATCAAGCATAGAACCATAGCCAATGTTATGGACGTTTGGTCCACTGTTTCTTGTGTGATACCTGTCTTTATAGAAACAATGGAATGATAGCTAGCCACTCTCCCATCCTGTGCACATGGAGAACGGCGTGCGACCAAGCTTTTTAAATTCTGTTTTCCAGCGCTGCTCTGGCGATATAAAAAGAGGGAAAGAGGGCCTGAGGTCTGCTCTGCAAATGCTGTGGTTTTACAATTCGGTCTCGCCGGTGCGAGATAGAGCGTTTCGCTGTGCGTCCGAGGTGCTACGTATCGCGAAACGGTATCACTAACGGAAAGAATGTAAGGGTACCCTAAGATACTTAATTGGTATTCCATATGATGTCCGTATTCGGTTGCAACTGTTGATGCTCTGGAATTTCTTCAACGTGTGAGCTTCCGCCCTTAAAAAATTGCGGTTAATTAGGAATTGACAACAGCAACACCAATTTAAACTGGGTAAAAAATGACTGAAATAAAATGATCATGACGCAGGCCTATGGTTACAGTAGACACTAGTATATGCTAGGTTAAATGTGTTTTTGTTCCACCGCCTCCACAATGACAGTGCTTCTTTCCACAATCGGTTTCAGAGTTTTTATTGTTAAATTCCACTGCAGTCAGCTCTATTGCACGGCAGATTTAAGCACGGCCTAATATCCACTATGCATTGCCAGGCCCAAAAATATGCGTTCAAAGTCACCTTCTGTGCTTATCTGCAAGAAAAATACAATTACTTCCAGCAAATTGTTTTAAATATTTAAAGAAAGACGTCTTGGGGGAAGCAAAGAACTTTTTCGCGGGTAGCAAGCTGCCCAGAATTAAATAAAATAATCATTGATTACAATGCTCCGGAAGGCAAAGCTTCGCCATAAAAGTTTTTTCATTATGAGAGCAGTGTACGGCGTATACCTTGTTGATAACTTTTTTCGATTAGTGCTGTAGTGATGAGCGGCGTTGGCGGTATATCTGGACTGTCGTAATTAATACGCACACTTGTTCAAGTATGACTGTGCATGGACGGGAGCGCCTTGAATTTCTAGAATATGACAAAGCGAATCTTCACCTTCGACGAGATGTGATATCACGGAAAATATTACATAGTTTTGGGCGTTCGCGTAGTGATGTCCGAGCTCCGAAAACTACAAAGAACTACTTCGGGGAACATTGTATTTCCTGTTTCTCTTCATATTAAAAAGAAAACGAAAGGTCCCAAATTATAAAATAATATGTTGTTGGTTGGTGTAAATATCGTTATATTCATATTTAGGCCAACTTGTGAGTATAAACCTGCAGCCGACATATTATTTAATTGAGGTTGTGTAGTATGTTTGGTAGTGGTGGTGTGCCGCATCAGCAACATTTGTTGCTCCGAGAAGCTTATTGTTATTTTTAGCGGGACACAGGATCGTCCATTTTATTAATGAAAAACGACAAGGACCACCCTGGTAGTCTTGTCGTTCACAATGATGCATGACATCTATACTTGAAATAATTTCAGATGTGTTGCATAGTGAGCCCATGGGCGACATGTTCGGTATGCAGAACGCATTTTGCTGTTGACTCAACTTAGTGGTACAGGTCGCATGAGCCGACGTAATGACAATGGTGCGCTGCGTTTTGAGCATCTACACTAGGTTTCATGACATAAAACCAAACGCATCTTACTTAAGTAGTGCCATATAATTTTTCGGCATGCCATATAACTTTTCGACTTGCTTTGCATTCTGTGTATGCGGACAATATTTGTAACAGAAGCTATTTCTTTCGATGTAAAGGCTTTGGTTC